>NW_015163614.1:1238375-1268184 GCF_001447785.1 Gekko japonicus | reverse complement strand
TTCCCTACAGAAATGGAAGGGCTTGGCGTGAAAGAAGACATTTTTATAACTGAACATCTATCAAATAATATATAATGTTACAATAACTGTATGGCTGTAAAATGATAACTTCACCTCCACTCTGCTTTATGATAAATAAAGCATTGTATAGCAACAATGCAAATGAATAATTTCTCCTATAAAACTTCCCAGCGACTTCTAATGCTTCAGGTATCTCTGCATCTTTCTTTTTTCATTGATTCAGCTGCCAACATGGGCCTGATGTAACTGTAATGCTGGCGAGGAAAAGAGCTCACCCATGTGACTTTGTCCTTGCACCTTTATCTTATTTAAATCATGCAAAGTGGCTGCCCAGTTTAAACAAGATGCTGTCTAGGTGCAAAATCACACGAGCAAGTTATTTTGGCTCACCAGCATCATATTTCAATGAGACTTTAATAATTCGTTGTTGTTGAGGGTCTTTACAGAGCAGTGATGACCTGCTGGGCCTTAATAGTCAAAATAGGTGGTTTGTTGGCTAGTTGGTATGACGCTTAATTCTTTCCACTGATCAGTGTTGTGCCCTTCTCCTTTGAGTTCCAGATGAGTGGTGCTGTGGCAGACAACCAACTTCAGGGGATTTCTTCAGTAAAATGAAAGCACTTTACATAAGCAACACATATTGGCATATCTGCAATTCCTTCTTTAATCTGTCCCTGAAGTATGGCAAGTGTGTTCTCACTCACAAGCTATTTCCTTATTTGTATATAAGGATATATTTTATTTTTGATTATCTCTGATGTGTGTGTGTAAGAGAGAGAGAGAGAGAAAGGGAGAGAGGGAATTTTAGGTTTCTACTCTTTGTCTCCATTTGATTTATCATGTTGATACTTGAAGTGCACAGAGTGGATGAGGCCTCTGTTATTGGCAATAACTCCAGGATCTTTTTTTATGTGGATCTTGCATCTTCAGAAGATGAGTGTATGCCAGAGAGTATGCCAGAGGCATAGCTGTGTTAGTCTATTGCAATAAAATTAATCAGAAATTTAGCGGTGCCTTAAAGACTGGCAACCTTTTCCCAGCATAAGCTTTCATGAGTCAGTGCTCACTTCATCAGATGCATGAAGAATCCCCCTTATAAATAAAAGCCGAATGGTGGTGGCACTTCTCTAGAACATTCCACACGCTCCAAAATCAGTTCGCTCTCTGATCTGTCATTCAGAGGGTCTCCCTATCCACTGGCTGCTTTGCCTGAGTCCTGCCTCCAACATTCTAAACATTTTGTTGTTCCTCTCCCCCCATAGCCAGGGCTGGAGATCAGTCAGAACACAGAGGTTATTTGCATATGCAGCCTCATTGGCCTTTGCTTCGGAACACAGAGGTCATTTGCATATGCGACTTGATTGGCTTTTGCCTCTAACATTCTAAACAGTTTTGCTGTTCTGAGGTAAAATGTGTCCAATCTCCAGGTGAGGGCTGGAGATCACTCAGAATACCAACTGCTTTCCAGATGGCAGAGATCAGTTCCCCTGGAGAAAATGGTGGGCTCTGTATCCTTATATGCTGTTGAGGTGGCCCCCGTATGACAGCCAATGTGACGTAGCAGTCAGGGCTTCAGAGCACGGGAGAGGCTGCAGGTGTGTGGGAGGTGGAAAGCTGAAGAGTGAGGGGGAAATAAAGGTAGGTTGATGATTGGCTGGGAAGGAGATAGGGTTGCCAACTCCGGGTGGGAAATTCCTGGAGATGTGAGGGATGGAGCCTGGAGAGGGTGAGGTTTCAGGAGGCATGGGACCTCGGACAGGTACAAAGCCATAGACTCCACCCTCCAAACCAACTATTCCCTTCTGGGGAACCATTGTTGCCAATCTCCAGGTGAGGGCTGGAGATCACTCAAAATTACAACTGTTCTTTAGGTAGCAGAGATCAGTTCCTCTGAAGAAAATGGTGGACTCAGTGTCATTATGCCTTGCTGAGGTCGCCACAGCAAATTGACACTGAGTGTCCAAGACCGGGGCACTTGCCCAGAGCCTCTTTCTAGAGGCCGTTGTATTTATTTCCACAATGGGCCTTTTTCCTAGTCATTAATATTTCCCTCCACATTAAATTATGTTGCAACTACTGGGAATTACTTCTAAGTGAGCTTCAAATACAAGTCCTTACAGACTGCTTGCTATAGAGTTCAGTGTATGCAGGCATAAATGGAATATGATTTTCAAGAAATGATTTGATTTTCTCCTTAAAACATGCATACTGAATTCACAACTGTCTTTAATTTCTTTGTATCAACCGTGTACAGCTATCCTCATATGCTGGTTTTGGGTTTCCTAGAGAATACAGGGCTGGTGGACTTTATAACTGCAAATGAAATTGGTAGTTACGGAAGAATAAGTGACGGACTGACATTAAAGATTTTATTCAGTTTTGTCTCTTGTAGTTAGAAGACAGTTCTCTGGCTATAATAGTGTAGGAAAGAACCCTAGGCCGAAGTATAATTCCTCTGGGCCTTGTAAAATGGACCCTGTTTCTGGTGTCATCCCATATATACAGTCTTGTAGGTTGTATCATGGCAATGGCTTGCAGCCTGGACTGCCCTTTCCTCCGGACTCCCAGGTCCTGTGAAGTATGTTTTGTCAGTGAAGAGACTTGCTCATACAGGGAGCTAAAATTCTACAATCAAGATCTTCCGTAATATGTTATGAAGGCCACTTCACATTTTCTATATCTGCAATATTGCAGAATCATTTGCACACGAGGAACAGTGGTACAGACTAATCTCCCCTGAGAAAGCTTTCATATAATCTCATTTAATGTTTCAATGAAAGTATATCAAACATTTAGTTGAAAGTCATTTTGTAAATGCGTAAATGGGCTACATGTATGTTGGCAAATGAGATAAGCATGATATGTAAAAACCTTTCCGAGTATTTAATACTATCTTTCCTGATGTATTTAAAGTACAGCAGTATCCATATATTTACTTCCAAATGGTCTCATAGAGGATATCCTTGATAGAGCTGCGGAATGGAGCTGAGGCAGACTGGGAGAATTTCTCTACAAACCTGAAAAAGTTCCAGCATTGCAGAAAAATCTGAAATCTGAAAAAGGGGTGGGTGGGAATTAAAACTCCCCAAAATAATAGAAACAACACCTGTAGCTTTAAAAAAACAATGCTCAATTAACTCTGTGGCTGTTGGGGGCGGTATGGTGCTAAGCAGCTGCAACAATATTGCCGAGTCTTCCAAGCCTTGGTCTGTGTAAATTAAAGCCATGGAGGAAGAGCAGGAGTGGACTGGGAAGCTGAGACATCCCTGGAAAAGGTCCTGTCCATGTCCTCCACTGTCGTGACCTATGATGGAACAGGATTTACCATGGACAAGTCCTGTGGCAACTACCAGAAACTCACTACCCACACAACTTGGCCAGGCCCAGTGGTGGGTATCACTGTGCCACTGCACGCAGTGCTGAAATGGAGGCCACTGTGCAACTGGGCTAGACTTTGTCTATGGCGAAGCTGCCAAGGGGATGGAAGGAGGGAAAGCTAAAGACGGGTAGAAAAAGGCAAGTTGGCTGAAGTGTGAGCAGGAGAAAAGGAAGCAGTAAAAAGGAAAGAATCTATAAGGGCTGCCAGAGAAGGGAAAGAACAAATGGTTAGTGAGGGGCAAATGAGGTTCCCTCCCCTCTACAAGTCCTTGTGGATCTCTCACTTGTCTAAGACTCTCTAAAAGCCTTATGTAACTAGTCATACTCCCGCCAACCTAGCAGTTCGAAAGCAAGAAATTGCAAGTAGATAAATAGGTACCACTTTGGTGGGAAGGTAACAGCGTTCCGTGCGCCTTGGTGTTTAATCATGCCGGCCACATGACCACGGAAACGTCTTTGGACAGCGCTGGCTCTTTGGCTTTGAAACGGAGATGAGCACCGCAACCCTAGAGTCGGACTCGACTGGCTTTCGAGCAAGGGAACCTTTACCTTTACCTAACTAGTCATTCCTTCCACTGAAATTTAGATTGTTTTTAAAAAAAGCAATATTTAATATCAAAGAGATTAATTAAAGCATTGTCAGATTTATTGGAGAGAAATCACAGTTATTGATCTATATTTCAGGTCAATCTTTTTAAAAGATTCACCAGACTAGCATAAATGCTCCTCCAAGGACATGAGCCTGCTTCATGCCAAGCCTTGTTTTGTTTTGTTTTTAATTTAATGATATAAGCTTGCCACCTGCTGGTGACGCTATGTAAGTTTTCTTTTAAAAACTGGTGGGTTTTTTTTAAAATAAAACATTATGAAAAATTCTCTGCTCTCCTGTTCAACATATCGAGGGCTTGGGTGCACTTGTCATGTTTGCACAGGGCTTATGCATGAAGCATTAAAATGTTTATTTTTAATTTATCCATTTTTTATTTTGTTAATGTGCTCTTACCTTGGAGAGGGGTTATGGCTCAGTGGCAGAGCATCTGTTTTGCATGCCAAAGGTCCCTGGTTCAATCCACAGCATCTTCGGTTAAAAGGATCAGGTAGGAGGTAATGTGAAAGACCTCTCCCTGAGACCCCGGACATCCAATGCCAGTCTGACTAGACAATACTGACCCCGACGGACCGATGGTCTGATTCAGTATAAGGCACCTTCATGTGTTCATGTGTACCGGTTTTGTATCCTTGTAACTTCTCGCATTTAGTCTCAGCCAATAAGGCAATGTATAAATACTTTAAATATTTATATATTTATACTTTCAATTTCTGCCCTGCCCTGCCCTGCACTGCAGGGCTCAGGGTAGGTTACAACATGAGAAAATAGTTAAAAATTTAGCTTTATAATAGTAAAACTCTAACAGTCAGTTAATAACGGCGCATAATAAACCAATGCATTACTTATTTATTTATTTATATTTATTTATTCAATTTCTACACCGCTCCATCCCGGAGGCTCTGAGCGGTTTACATGGGCATTTTATAACTTCCTAGCTAGGGCCACACAATGTATAGGAAAGGTGAGTGCCTACCAGGCACCCTGCCGGCTTTTTTGTTATTTTCTTCCTGCGGCTTCCTCGTGGTGGGTTCTGTCTCGGCACAGCTCCGCAGCGGCTCCTTCTGGGGTAGTTCCACAGTCCGCGACTGTGCAACGACTGCTGCACTGACCTCCGTCCGATTGGTTCCGGCCATGCTATGTCGCTTGCATTGCGGCGTCTCTGGACCAGTCCCCGCCCGGATCGCCTGCTGCTCGATGTCGACTCGCCGCCATGTTCTTGCCGGATCGCCCCATTGCCGTCGTCTGCTGCCAGCACCACAGTTCTTCTTTTGCCGCCACTGCACCAGAAGGCGGGTGCCCCCCTGGACCTAAGGCAGGTACCCATTTATCTACTTGCTAGGCTTTTGAACCGCTGGGTAGGTGGGAGCTAGGACAAGGACCGGGAGCTCGCCCTGGCTGCAGTGGGACTCGAACAGCCTAAGGCTGTTGATGGATTACTTTGCAGGCTTTTTTTACTGTCTGCACCACCGCAGATTACAGATGGTAACTGTCAGGAAGGGACACATGAGAGGGGAACGGAACCACAAAGCTGGGAGTCAATGATAGACCATTGCTATCCCTGATCATATACTTGGTGGAACACCTCTGCCTTACAGGCCCTGCGGATATGTTGACTGTGGGACTGGAGACTGTGGTTAGATGGCTGAAACATAGCTGGCTGCAGCATTCTGAACCATACTTTTCAAGGGTAGCCTGACACAGAGTGCATTATAGTAATCTATGACCGAGGACAGACTGACAGTTTGAAGCGTGAGGGAGTCATGGCAAAAAAGACCCGGAACAAGTCTTTTTTCCCGGTCATATTGCACCAATTGATGTGGGAGCATTCGCACTGTTGTCCTGCTCCTGGCGGAGGTGCAGCAGCGAGACGCAGCTTTCTTTTTGGTAATCCGGAGATATGCGCATATGCGCATAAGCGCACAAGCAATTGCGGCTTTCGGCATTCACACTTTGTTGGTGCGGGATGAACGCAGGATGACCGCACTCTCCAGGGTTTGCTACCACTTTCACCAGGTACTTTTTAAACTCAGGAGGCAAGCGCTACAAGACGGGCTGAGTACGGCTGGGGAACGCCTGACAGATGTGCCTGTGTGAATGGCCCCTTTAATCCGTTTGTGGAATGTTTCTGGCACGTGCCTATCTCAGGGCAAACTGCTAGTCTGAACTCAGCCTATATATCTAATTTTCAATAGTCCCCTCTGCATGCAGATACTATTTCCAGAGATGAGGGCACACTCTCCCCAATAGGTTTTCTACAGATTCAGGGGATGCTGTGACTCTTCAGAAAAATCCAAAAAGTCAAAAAAATCAACCCCCAAGGAGGGTTGAATCTTTCCCCACATACCTTTCGAAATGGCCATTAATAGGATCTACTCCAGGCCCCATTGCATTGACAGTGAGACATAGACTGGCTGAGAGACAGACAGACAGACAGAGGAGGAAGCAAAAAGCAGAACTGGAGCTGGGATTGCGAAGGATTCCTCCTGCAGTATGAAGGGGTTTTGGAATCAGGACTAGGACTAGGATTGCCTGCTCAAGATTGGGGAGTTCCTGGAGATTCTGTGGTGAAGTCTGAGGAGTGCAGAGTTCGGGGAGGGGAGAGGCCTCAGCTGGATATAATGCCATAGAGTCCACCCATTTTCTCCAGGGGGACAGATCTCTGATGTCTCGAGTTCAGTTGTAATTCTGGGTGAGCCCACCTGGAGGCTGGCAAGCCTAGGCCTAGCAGCACCCTCTGGGTGACTTGATACCTCCTGACGTGCATGATTCAACTAGGCCTGACTGCTTGCTACTGTTCAACAGCAGCCGCCCTATGAAAGTCAGTGTAGTATAATGGTCAGAGCTTCAGGGTAGGGTTTGTGAGACCCGGATTTAGATCCCCATCTTGCTGTGGTAGCTTACTGGGTGATTTTTGACCTGTCACATATTTTCAGCCTAACCTACCTCATAGGTTGTTGTGTGGATAAAAAGGAGGAGAGAATAATGTAAACTGTTTTAGTTCCCACTGTTGAGAAAGACCATAGTTTTCCGCAGTAGAAACTGCAGGAGGAAAGGAGACGGAAAGCTGAAGACAGATAGGTAGGTTGGCTGTTGAATGGGAAGGAGATAGGGATGCCAACTCCAGGTTGGGAAATTCCTGGATATTTGAGAGGTGGAGCCTGGGGATGGTGAGGATTGAGGTGGGGAGGGACTTCAGACAGATCTAATGCCATAGACTCCACCCTCCAAAGCAGTAATTTCCTCCAGGGGAACTAATGTTGCCAGCCTCCCAGTGAGGGCTGGAGATCTCCTGAAATTACAACTGATCTCCAGATGACAGAGATCAGTTCCCCCAGAGAAAATGGATGCTTCTAAGGGTTGAGTTGATAGTATTATACCCTGCTGAGTTCACTTCCAAGCTTAAACCTCATCCTCCCAAGGCTCCATCCCCAAATCTCCAGGAATTTCCCAACAGGGAGCTGGCAACCCTGAGAGGAACTGATCTCTGTATTTGGGCAATCTGTTGTGATTCCTGGAGAGCGGCTGCTGCCACTGCTGCTGGGGGGGGGGGGGAGGTCGCGGGGGGGCGAGGACGACAGGAGCAGAAAGAGTGATGGGGTGGTGGCAGAAAGGAAGTGCAAGGTATGGAGGGATGAGAGAGAGAGAGAGAGAGAGAGAGAGAGAAAGGGGTGGCAGGAAGGAAAAAGTCTGAGAGAAGTAGGGGGAGAGGGGAAGAAGCAGAGGTGGGAGAATGGGATAGCTGCTCCCGCAAGTTTCTTCCAGGTTCCTGCATATCTAATCTAGATGTAACCAGGTCATTCACCACAGTGGCCAAATCTTTTCTGCCCAGGACAGGCTGCAGCTGATTAACCAGGCGAAGCTGGTTAAAGGCACTTCTGGCCACAGCTGCCACCTGCTTATCCAGCAGTAGGCCTGGGTCCACGAGCACCCTCAGACTGTGGACCTTTTCCTTTAACGGGAGCATAACCTCATCCAAAAAGTGTGTGGTACCTTAAATCCTGGGTCAGGCCTTCTGCCCACCAGTAGCATTTCCATCTTGTTGAGATTAAGATTTAGTTTATTAACCTGCATTCACTCCTAAATGGTCTCCAGGCACTGGTTTAAGGTTTCTACAGCCTCCCTGGGATAATATGGAAATGTGAGATAAAGCTGAGTGTTATCTGCATATTGGTGACAACCCAGCCCAAATTTCTGGATGACCTCACCCAGCAGTTTCATGTAGACGTTAAAGGGCATAGATGTTAAAGGGCATAGATGTTAAAGGGCATAGTGGACAAGATATAACCTTGCAGAACCCCATAGGCCAAAGGCCATGGGGCTGAGCAGCAGTCCCCCAGCACCACTTTCTGAAACCTGCCTGGACTGGAACCATCCCAGAATGGTGCCTCCCAATCCCAGTCCAGATAGGTGGTCTGGGAGGACACCAGGATTGACGGTATCAAAAGCCTCTAAGAAGTCCAGGAGAATACACAGAGTCATACTCCCACTGTCCATCTCCCGTCGCAAGTTATCCACCAGGGTGACCAAGACTATTCCAGTCCAATAATCAATCCTAAACCCAAATTGGAAGGGGTCCAAACAAATTGCTTCATCCAGGAAAGCTTGGAATTGTCCACCCATTATCTGTTCAATCACCTCACTCAAGAATGGAACATTTGAGCCTGCTTGATAATTTTTGAGATCCCCTGGGTCAAGGATAGGCTTCTTTAGAAGTGGATGTACTACAGCCCTCTCTTAAGGAAGCATTAACTGCCTTTTGAACCCAGTCTGCCTTCCCCCCCACAGGAGTTTTAAGTAACCAGGAGGGGCAAGGGTCATACAAGCAGATGATTGGCCTCAAACTTCCAAGGATCTTGTCCACATCCTCAGACTGAATAAACTGAAAAGCATCTCAATCAGTTGGACAAAGTGGAACCATGGCACCATCTAATCCTATCACTACTAACATAAGAGACCAAGTCAGAACAGATGCAAGATATTTTATCTGCAAAGTACTGGGCAAAATGGTTGCAGTGGGCCACTAACCAGTCTACCTCCATCTGTGGGCCAGATCCCAACAGGCCTCTGACCACCCGAAACAGCTCTGCTGGCCTACACGGTGCAGACACAATTGTGGCAGAAAAGTGGTGTTTCTTTGCCATCGTCACTGCCATGAAGTACGCTTTAAAATTAGCTTTTGCCTGTGCCCTATCAGGTTTGGCCCAAGTCTTCCTCCACTGTTGTTCTAGCCATCTCCATTGTCTTTTCATCGCCCACAGCCACTTAGTAAACCAAGGGGTATGATACTTGGGCTCCAGCACCTGATGCTAGGGCGTGATCGGGTCAACTGCCCATGTCATTTCCTCATTACAGAGGCCAACCAGGACATTGACAGGAGCACTAATCATATCAACAGGAAAATCCCCTAGAGCCATCAGAAAGCCATTCAGATCCAGGGTCCCCTATATTTCTTAAGACATTCCTCCGTAGCAGCCACTCTACAAAACAGTACCTGTATCCAATGTGGTGGAATGATCCAGTAAGACAGGAGGCCTATTTGTATCTCACCCAAAACAAATAGACTTTTTAAATATCACTGCCTTGCTGGACTGTGAAGAGTGTGTGGCAGGACAAGGGACAGAGCTATGGTCCTAAGAAAAGTGCCCTATGCTGGACTGTGGAGTGTACACTGTGGCCAAGGGGAGCCTTGTACCTAACAAGTATGCCAAGCTAGGTGTGGACCTGGGACTACAGAAGGTTTCTGCCTCTGAACTTCTGCATCCACACCAGGCACCGGGATGCAGACCAACAGCTCTGGCCCCCATGCAAGCAGAGACAGCAGCAGACCAGAGACAGAAGCCATGCTCTGACAAAGGACAGATGTTCTTGAACAGAAGCTATGAGAGATTCTCTTCTTCATCACGCAGCATCCCAGCCTCCTTGTGTGTTAGCTTCACCTGGAAAACAACACATTTATCTTCCTCCTGAGTCAACCTAAGAAAAAAAATGTGCCCAGCCAAGGACAAAAGGAGTCATTCAGCCTTTCTGCCACCCATCTACACTAAGCATCGGATTACTAAGGTGAAGCACCAGACCTACAGTGTGATTGGATCTCTTCACCCTTTTCTTTGTCTTACCCTCTTCCCCCAGAAATGTCACTCCCCGATGACCATTAAATTTCAGTCGCCCAACTATTAATCCCTTCATGCCCCATCCAGAGTTTAAGGGTTTTTAAAAAGTATTTCCTGGGAACCGGGTGACCACATGGCCACAGTGTCTGGTCACATTTTAGGTATTTAAGGAGAGCTCTCTTGGTCTCTTCTGTCTTGCCCTCTTGCCTCTTCCTCTCCTAACCCTGTCCTACCTTGTTAGTTCCAAATCTAGGCCTGTTTGGATTCCGTTCACATGTGTTGCTGGTCAACTCACGATCTCCTCCCTCTCATTGTGTTCCATTTTTTCACTGCATGATCTACGTGTCTTGCAAGACAGATAAAGTATCACCCACCAATGATATTTCCTGCTCATGCAAACGTCGCTATCCTTTTCAGCTCTGTATTCCTAGCTCTGTAGTGTGGGTGTGAATGCTTGGTCATTGTTTGTATGTTTGAGAACATTTAGTAAAGCAATCAATTATTTCAACAACACAGTCTCTGTGTCTATTCATGGGCTCTGAGAATTCTGACTCCTGTATACACAGGTTAAAGGTAAAGGTTCCCTTGCTCGAAAGCCAGTTGAATCTGACTCTAGGGTTGCGGTGCTCATCTCCGTTTCAAAGCTGAAGAGCCAGCACTGTCCGAAGACGTTTCCGTGGTCATGTGGCCGGCATGACTAAACACCAAGGCGCACGGAACGCTGTTACCTTCCCACTGAAGTGGTACCTATTTATCTACTTGCAATTTCTTGCTTTCGAACTGCTAGGTTGGCAAGAGCTAGAACTAGAGACGGGAGCTCACTCCGTCATGCGGCACTCGGGTCTCGAACTGCTGAACTACCGACCTTCCACAATTTTTGCCTATTGCTTTTTAATATTCCATGTTAATTAACAAAATAAGGCAATTTGGCTAACACTATCCCATTGGCTGTCACCAGCCAGTTTTGTACCAGCTCTGTGTAATCTCTATGGATTTTAAGAATTCCCCTTTAAAACTACCTAAGGCTCACACTACATATTACTTGGAGTTTTGTGGGTTTTCCTCTGATTTTTTAAATTGCAAGGTGAATCTAGGTAGGCTGTGTCTCAGGAGAAGATGAGCTGGCAAGAAGAAGAAGAAGAGATTGGATTTATACCCCGCCCTTCACTTGGAGTCTCAGAGTGCCTTACAAACTCCTTTCCCTTCCCCTCCCCACAACAGACACCCTGTGAGGTGGGTGGGGCTGAGAGAACTCTGACACAAACTGCTCTTTTTGAAGGACAGCTGTGCCAGAGCTTGTGACTGACCCAAGGTCACATCAGCAGGTGCAAGTGGAGGAGTGGGGAATCAAACCCGGTTCTCCCAGATTAAAGTCCGCACACTTAACCACTACACCAAACTACACCAAACTTCTTAACTCCTTCCCTTCTAATTTTTACCACCTCAAAACCACTCTTACCAAACTGCTTCATTTATTGTAGGTAACTCACCAAACTGCTTCATTTATTGTAGGTAACTTGTGCACTGCCTGCTGGGCCCACTTAAACTTTCCAAGGGAACTAATTTTTTATTTTTTTATTTTAAATTTAAATTTTTTAAAATGTAAGTTTTTTACTTGGATTTCACTGTGTCATAAAAGCATTCATAAGATACAATAAAAGACCAGATGCCATCCAGTATTCAGTCAGTCAGGTCAAAGGCTTTTGGGAAAATAAGTGTCCTGAGTATTTTTCTGGAAGGCCTGCACTGCCAGTGTCAGCTCCT
This sequence comes from Gekko japonicus, assembly GCF_001447785.1. Classification (NCBI taxonomy): domain Eukaryota; kingdom Metazoa; phylum Chordata; class Lepidosauria; order Squamata; family Gekkonidae; genus Gekko; species Gekko japonicus. Next base: position 1,256,301 of record NW_015163614.1, on the reverse strand, counting down.
AGGAGATGAAGTTCTACAGCTGGGAACACAGTCTAAAAGTTCCTACAACAGGTCTCCACCAACCTCTGCTCAGACAACAAAGGTTCCTATGGGAAGGTCTCACTCATTAATCCCAGGACCTGGACAGGTTGATTTGAGAGAAGATATCTTTAGAGGCATTGAACCCAAACCATTTAGGGCTTTTAAGTAAAAAAAAAAAAAAGCATGTTGAATTGCATGCTGAAGCAAACTGGTGCTGTAGAACTGGTATTATATGTTCATTCAACAGGATCAAGTAATAATCCTAAATGCTTTTCATAATACTTTTTGAAGCTTCCGAACCATCACATTAGCACACAGGGAAGTCATCAATTACATGCAACGCCTGCAAAAATGCTCAAGCTGTTCACAAACAGCCAAACTCCTCAACCAAAAATGGTCTGCCTGCTCACTACTAGTAAGCAGAATGTGGGCCAAACTGCATCCCTGCATTGAGGATTCCTGGTTACAGAAGCCTAATCTGGATGCTACCGAGGCATGCATAAATCTAGCTATGGGCTGGACCAGCTGCAGTTGCTGAACCAATCAAAACTGGAAAAAGGTATTCCTAGTAAGTTCTGCCACCTGCCTCCTGCCTCTGATAAACAGGCATCAAGGAGCATTTCAGAACTACCTACCAGCACCTTTGGGGGAAGTGTAACCCCTTTTTAGAATGGGCTATATACATCTATTCCAAATGGGAGCTTTCTTTCTGACTCACAACGCTTCCATTTTGTATGGATTACATTTCAATTTATTTATCCACATCCAGTCCCTCACTGTCTCCAGACACTGGTTCAGCACTTGCACTGCTTCCCTGGATCCCACCCACCCCTTTTGTGTGCATATTGTTGATACTGTCTTTCAGATCTCCGCCTCTTCCCACTAGTAAGAGGAAGAGATATGAAGAAGTTACAGGTATCCTTGAATTTTTCCTCCACAGGTGAAAAGCAGCTTGAGAAATCTGATTCTGAGCATTCCACTGCCTGTCTCGATTGCTTAAACTGGTAGCCACCACATTTTAGAGAGGGCCCACTAGATGGAGCCAATGCAAAATAATAGTGTTAGGAATGCTACGTGAAAACGTATGGATCTAGTAACAGTTGCTCTAGCCAAATATAAGATAGCAGTCTAGGCTAGGGAGAAGAGAATTTTCCCATTCTTGAGTCTCAGTCACAACACAACTTGCCATTTTGCCTTAGATAATTCACTTTTTAGCTCATTTTCCCTGGCTGGAAATAGGGGATAAATTCAGCAGTATTGGCAGAATGTTTAGAAAATGAATTTGTATATCATGGAAGCACCAGACTGTATTACTCTAAAGAACTGTAGGCCATTGTAACACTGCTTTTACCAAAGCAACTGCCAAATATTGGAAATAGTGATCAACTGTGGAAGGGATGAAATCAATGATTTATTTAGCAGCATGCTCAGTGAAATTAGAGATGCAGGCTCTGAATGTGAGCCTGTGAAAATTTTTCCACAACTACTGCTTTGTCATAGACTTCATTCAGTTTCTTCCCTTATAAGTTCAGCCAGCCTCTGGAACCCCTAAATAAAAGAACAAGTAAACATTTTTAAATATAAAAAAAGAAGTGTCGTAGGTCATCTTGAGAAGAGAAGAATGAACTAATAATGCATGCACGCAGCCTTGTCACTTTGTTCGTTCAGCTTCTTGCCCGTGAAGATAAATAAAGCCTATTAATTTTAAAGAAATACAGAGAAGACAGGTCTGTGTTGCTTGGGGGTGACCAACTAATTTAAATGAACAATTGTAACTAAAAAATACATTCTGCTGGTGGTGCTATCAGCTAATTAAACATTCTTTTTAAAGGATTAACTCTTTTGATAGTAAAGGAATACAAAGAAGCCACTATGTATTGCAACGTTTTGCTTATTACAAATTTATCCAGTAGAGTAAATATTTGGAGGCTTTTTAATTAAGTTTCTTTTGATGGAAAAACATAGCCAAAACATTTATTGTTTTGAAGTACTCTGTGAATGCAGTACCTCAAGCATGCAATGTCCTCATACTGTTAACTACAGTACTGTAGCCACAGAAACCATTCCGACACAAGTGTCCCTTGAGGTTGGGCAAATTTTTAAAGATCACTACCACCCTAGGAAAAGAGGGAACGTGGTGTTCATTAAAAGCAGATTAAAATGTCTGGACTTCAAAATATTAGTTTTTACTCGACATTCAGAGGCAGTAAATCTCTGAAATCCAGAGCTAAACGATAACACCAAGGGAGGGCCTTGGTCTCTATGCTTTTTGGCCCTCTAGAGCAACTGATCGGCCACTATGTGAAACACGATGCCAGATTAGATGGACCACTGGTGTGATCTAGCAAGGTTCAGTTTATCTATAGTAACAGCCACATATGTGGACCACTAAATCTGCAGATCAGGCACACTTACACTGAAGTACGACTTTCCTGCAAACTCTGGGGATTCCCCATGGTTGCTGAAAAATCTCAAAGTTAAAAAAAAAGGCTGGAGGGTACTTCAAACCTTTAAAATTGCAGCGCTGCTAAGGGGTGGGGGGACGGGGCAGAGGAATTATCATCTCTCCTAACAGCAGCTGGTGGGAAAAGATGGCTGGGCTGGAAGGAACCTTGGGTGCTGGTATAAAATATTAGTATAGAAGACACAAATTCTTATTTTGCTACAATCAGAAAGCAGACTATGATTTATATCCCCCCCCTTGCCATGTGTACAGTGTTTGCTTATTCCTTGTAACAGGTTTTCACTCACAAACATAAGAAAGGAGCAATTCGCACTTAAATGGGAATCTTCAGCCTAATGGACCAGATAAATATTTAGATATTTCCAATGGGGCTTATTTACCTGGGCTAATGATTTTTGGTAAAATAATTTAAGTAATCACTTAACGCTAATGCAAAAGAAGCCACTGAAAGACCTGTAGTCAGTCTGCATCTTCTTGTACAACACTGCAGAAATCTCTCCAGCAGAGGATTACAATGGCTAATATTCAGGTATGATGGTCTTGTTGAACTGAGAAATTTCCTCCCAATGAAAACTAGTCCCTCTGGGTTGCATTAACTACATTGCTCAAAGAGAGTGAATCTAAACAACTCATCACGTGAGCAGAATGCTTGGAACAGGGGATTCTGGGACACCAAATTCTGTAGTTTGTGTAATATCAACAGTACAATTCTGGTAACTTTCTATAATACCCATAGAACTATTTCTGTGATCAGGCATCCCCAATCTAGCTGGAGGCCAAAGATGCACTAGTCCATGGTTGGATGGAGAATTATATGTGCAAAATTATATGTGTAAACCAATGCTACCTCATCTTCACCCAGCAGCTGGATTTACTGCCCCCTGCCAAATATGACAAAGCTATACCCATGCTGCCCCAGAAGGAAATATGCATAGCTGAATTAAAGTCAGTTATTGTTTTTTTCCCGAAAAGCAATCAAGCAGGCAAAGTGACTTGTTGTAGCTAGGGTTACCAACCTCCAGGTGGGTCCTGGAGTTCTCATAGAATTACAATTCATCTCCAAACTACAAAAATCAGTTTCCCTGGAGAAAATGGCAGCTTCAGAGGAGAAACTGAAGTTGCTCCCCAGGAACAGCTGTCAAATCTCCAGGAATTCCCCAAGCCAGAGATGGCAGCCCTCTGTCATTTCATTAGTCACTTTCCTTAGGACTGTACTAAAGCTATTTATGATCTGGCACCAATAGTACTATTTTATCCCCATACAATGGAAAGGGGCAAACCCTATTTTTCCAAGGGATGGCCTAGCCCTGTTTGCCAAGTCTTCTTTAAAAAAGAAACGGGAGATGTGTGCTGCAGTTCAGGAGAAAGAAGACACACAATCTTCACAGAGTTAAATAGAAAATAGGAATAAAATGCAATAACATAAGGTTTATAAAAGCCTTATGGAAGGAGTGAGTGTTTTTGTGGTTGCTAGATGGTTAAATTATTTATTTATTTCCTTTAATTTATATCCCACTCTCTCTGTGAGAGGGCTCAGGGTGGGTTACAAGGTCACATAAAAGTTGTGACAATAACAGTATCAAATTCAAACAACATATAAAAATTCAGAGGTTAAAATTTAATACCAGAAGATCAGAGAACCAGAGTGAATGTAGCCTCGGTAGTGACACTCGGATGGAGCCTTCTAGGTGTTGTTGTTGGACGTCAAGCCACTGACAACAAGACCAGGGCTGTCTGCAGGGGAGGCCAAGAAATGGAAAATTTGGACAACCGCTGCCTGAACTGAAAGCCTGGCAGAACAGCTTTGTTTTACAGGCCCTGCATAATTCCAATAGATCCTGCAGGGACCTGAACTCAATTGGGAGCTTGTTCCACCAGGTTGGGGCCAGGGCAGAAAATGCCCTGGCCCTAATTGAGGCCAGCCAACAGACGTTGTTGATCAATTGAGCACAAAGCTCTGTGGGGCACATATGGGGAGAGATGGTCTCTGAGATATGCAGGTCCTTGGCCACACAGGGCCTTAAAAGTCAGCACAAGAACCTTGAACTGGATTTGGTACTCTATAGGCAGCCAGTGCAGTGCACCGGCCCACACACTAAATTAGTGCTCCCCGCCTGCAGTGGTACAATAAACCAGGAAGCAGACCAGGAAGTGAAAATGTCTCTGGAGCAAGCCAAGCTCAGCAGCTCCAGCTGTGATTCAAGCTAGCACTGCAGAGCCACTTAGGTCAGTGGGGCTGACAATGGGCATTAGCTCCCCCACTTATCATAAGAAGCCAATGCTGGATAAGGCCAATGGACCATCCAGTCCAACACTCTGTCACACAGTAGCCAAAAATACCAGGTGCCATCAGGAGGTCCACAAGTGGGGCCAGGACACTAGAAGCCCTCCCACTGTTGCCCCCCCCCAAGCACCAAGAATACAGAGCATCATTTGCCCCAGACCAAGAGTTCCTATCTATATCTTGTGGCTAATAACCACTGATGGACCTCTGCTCCATATGTTCTATCCAATTCCCCCTTGAAGCTGTCCATGCTTGTAGCTGCCACAACCTCCTGTGGCAGTGAATTCCATGTGTTAATCAGTCTTTGGGCGAAGAAGTACTTCCTTTTATCTGTTCTAACCCCTAATCATCCCCCAAACTGGAAGCAGTGTAGGAGGAGACAGCTGGTGAGCTGACTCACTGCCATGGCTGATGAGGGGTCTGGTCCAAGTGGCTTGGGCTGAGTTGCTGGGGCTTGGCTCTACTAGCTCCTGGCTCCCTGTAACGTAAATGGCCAGTCCACCCGACTGCAAAAAACATTAATTACTAAATATATTTTAAAAACAATAAACATCCAGTTAAATAAACAGTTCAGGAAGTAGCATGAGCACTAGAAGTGGGATGAGTTGTGTTGTTTGTGATGTCACAGAAGCTGCCCAGTAGATGCCCATGACAGTTGTACAACTGTCTTCTTCTGTCAAATAGGGCAAAATATCAAGGGCTAAGAGGGGTGGAAATTGCATTTTCCCAGGTATGGGATGTGACGAGAGAGGAGGTCCTACAACTGATGGACAAATTAAAAACTGACAAATCACCAGGCCATGATGGCATACATCCAAGAGTTCTGAAAGAACTCGAACGTGAACTTGAGGATCTCCTGACAAAAATATGCAATCTATTACTAAAATCTGCCTCCATTCTCGAAGACTGGAAGGTAGCTAATGTAGCCCCATCTTTAAAAAGGGTTTCAGAGAAGACCTGGGTAATTACAGGCCTGTCAGTTTAACATCGATACCAGGTAAGTTGATGGAATCCATTATTAAAGATAGAATTAGTAGGCACATTGCTGAACAAAATTTATTGAGGAAGTATCAGCATGAATATTGTAAGGGAAGATCTTGCCTCACTAATCTTTTAGAGTTCTTTGAGGGGTGAACAAACATGTGGACAAGGGTGATCCACTAGATGTTGTTTACCTAGGCTGATTTCCCACAAGCGCTGCTCCACGCTCACTCCTCCCTTTTGCCCCGATGGCACGTGTCAATTTCACACAAGCTGCTGCATGGCCGCATTTCACCCCGCAGCTTCGCGCGATTTCCCCCGCATCTACTCAGTCCTGTTTTTTGAGGCTTGAGTAGACACGGGGGAAATCGCGTGAAGCTCCGGGGCGAAATGTGGCCGCGCAGCAGCTTGTGTGAAATTGACACGTGGGGCTGGCTTGCCCGGGCTCCCCGCAGCCACGGGACACCCAGGCAAGCCAAGGGAAGGAAATTTAAACTGCCTTCCCTTCAAGGGAACACAGGAGGCTGTGGCCTAATATGCTAATGAGCTGCACTGTCATGGGTGTGGCCTAATATGTTAATGAGTTCCTGCTGGGCTTTTTCTACAAAAAAAGCCCTGGTAACAATTATGCAGTCATTGTGCTAAAACATGAACATCTAGAAAGGTCATTGTATAAACCTAGAAGAAAAATAAACGTGAAATCCTCTCCTAAGAATTACCAGCTTTGGGTTGGGAACTTCCTGGAGATTTTGGGGAAAGCCGGATTTGGGGAGGGGAGGGACTTCAATGGCATATAATACCATAGAGTCTACCCTCCAAAGCAGCCATTTCCCCCAGAAGGACTGATCCCTGTAGTCAAGAGACCAGTTGCGGTACCAGGAGATCTCCAGGCCCCTGTCTCTCCAGAGCTGCTGTTTGCCCTACTGAGAGACAACAAAAGACAGACTGTATATTCCCTCAAGGGATCAAATAATAGGGCTAGTGTAGGGCATTGGGGGGTCAGAGAATGACACACAGGGAAAGCATTACCCTCTCCACAAATCACATCCCTGACCCAAACTGAGGTTTCCATGGCTGCTATTTACCAATTAAAATTACTGTGAAGATCTATTCATGAACCCCCCAGTTTCTCATCTAGCTTGGCCTTAACGGTGCACTGGACTGTGGCCCCATGTTCAGACCTTAAGATCTCTTCAAATCTTTTTTCTTTATGACCACTGATGGGACAAACTATACTTGCCTGGTCCATTTGATCTGGAGAAGCAAAAGAAAAGGAAGCCCTGATGTAGGGGCTTGGTTTTGAAGAATCAATCATAAAACCTCTCCCGGGAATCAAAACCACCTAAAAATATTAAAAACATTTAGTATTAGTGTACATCAAGCTTTTAAAATAACTATCAAGCACAAATATGAGATTCTAGATTTAGTATCATCTCTATTTATCATCATAGGTTCACCTACCGAAGGGTGTGGAAGACAGGAAGTATACAGAAATAGCCATCACTGATGAGTGTAAGATAGTCAGGCATGCATATTTAACTGGGCAAGTGCAAAACCCTTATGGTAAAAGTTACTCTGTGATCTTTTTCTTTTTCTTTAGATACCTTTTGCTAATGTAAGCCATGGAGCAAACATTTTTATTATTCATTATATATTTGTGATTAAAATAAATTAGGACAGAAATGATACAGTCAAGAGCCATTCTTACAACACTCCATGCAGTTGTCTTAGGATTTCAGGCCATGAATTTTGATTTTTTTAGGTGAATTGTTACTTTTCTTGTAGAATTCTTCCAACCTAGTTTTCATTGGACGTTGATTTTATTGTCCAGTTATCACCAGCATTAAAACTCTTTTCTTTTTGAAGATACTAATAATACTACAATAGTAGAAAAGCTAGAAGTTGAGACCCACACAAATCCTTGAATTTATTTTTTGTTTACCTTACTTTGGCTTTATCATTTCTTGCAGATCACCAGTCACTTTCACCTAAGAACTGATCAATCTAGCACAATAGTGCGGCCTCCTGGCTTCTTCATACCCTCTCTCATCAACAGCACACAGACAAAATTCCAAGGGAAACTTTTGTGCATTGGGTTGAATTCAAATTACCCTTTCTTTGGAAGAAAACTCTTCTGTTGGTCCGGTCCATTAACATAAAATAACAATTTAATTAATTCTTTTTAAGTTCCCTCTCTATGAATACTGTGCCAAAAACTGCAACATGATGCCCTCAGTACCATGAACTCACTGTGGGACCAAATGCACACACCCATATGAAGGACTGTAGCCTTTCCCACAACCAAATACAGCAAACTTTTTCTTAAAAGAAAAACTCCATTTATTTCAAACCTACTAATAAAATTTCCCTACCCCTTTCTCCAGTGCTTTTTTGGTGATCATCTCGTGTGTATCAGATATCCCCTTAATTTTAATCCATAAAAATAGTCCAGCTTTAGGAGTATACCATTCTGCTAAACCTGGAAGAGAAAGCAGAACACTTGTGAAAGTACTCTAATAAGATTATTAAGCATTTGAGTTGGCAGAGGAACACTTTGGCATGGATGACTTTTCAACCAGGTGTTTAAACAGTTTCTTATTGTCAGAGTTATGGTTCTCATATTAAGCCAATTAGTAGCTGTTTGAGATAATTCTGTGTATGTAATTATTTTAGCACACCCTGTTCTGGACCACTTCACATGATGTGAGCTGCTGTTCACATAGGGGTCAAGTGGACATACCATAGCTGGGCTTATAGTTGTCACGATCCTACTGCTTCCCTGCTTGCCTAGATGATTATGTAGCACACTTCCACTGAAATTGCTGAAGGTTCTTAGCACTGGTCTTGTGAACTGCCATAGACTTTTAGCTTAATTTTTTTTAAAAATCAGATGGGTCTCTAGTGCAGCAGTACCTTTTTAAGTATTGCCTAGGGAATTAAATGGAAGAAGTTAGGATAATCTTGTAATTATTGATTAACCTAAGTTTTTAGAAAGAATATGTCCATTGTCTATCTAGGAGGAGAAATCTATTACAACTTGATCAGAATGCTAATCTAAGTGCCAGGCTTTCCTTAGACTCTCAAATGATGACCGGTACAAATAGGTGCCGTTAGGGGAATGGTACAGAGGCTGATTTAACAGAAACAAAGCTAAGGGCTAAATAAGTTGTACACGTCACTGGGTTTATCTTGACATTCCCTTCCAAGTAGTGGACAGAAGGTAAACTGGAACTCTGAAACATAGGCTGGTTAATGGAGACATCACTCCATCTCTCCCTGTTCCCCAGTCCTTGGTTCGCATGCTTTTTACACAATGTGTTGAATCTTTTAAACTCTTTCTCTCCCATCTGGGAGGGTTTCTCTTTGACCTATCCTGAAACTGGGGTTGACTTCCCACGTGTGCTACCATGTACCTTTACACAATCATAACAAAGTGCATGCCCTCAACTTTTATGGCCCTAATTCAGGACAGCCAGACAGTGATCTATCATGCCCCTTACTAGCAGGTAGGGTTGGCCAGGTCCTACCTGGCTGCTGGCAGGGGGCTCCACAGTCTGGTCTGGGATCTTCTGGTGGAAGTGACATCATCATGTCAGTGGCGTTGGGGGGGGGGACGCTCTAGTTTTTGGGCAAAACTCATTCAGGGGCATTTGCAGGCAGGGTTGCCCCCTGCTGGCCAGCTGGCTGCTGGTGGAAAGGGGCCAGCAAAAGTGGGGGAACCCCACCCTGACTGGGGGCCTGGCAACCCTACTAGCAGGTGGGCACATGGTCATCTCTATTCTGCCCATTTGTCTCCATAAAGTGAAATCTTCTCTTCTCAGTCTGAAATATGAAGAGTTCCTTACTTCATTCCCAGGAAATAGGATGACGTCTCTGGGAACCAGTATCTCTTGTGTCAGACAAGGTATTCTCCATTTACTTATCACAGCAAGCCCAGTCATCTAAATATACATGAGGCATATCTACCTCTAGGTTTCATTCACCCTGTTTCATTAATTTTTCCAGACCTAACCCATGTGGAAAATTTTCACATCTCAGCTTCTAGCTAATGCTATCAGAAGGGTCTCTAAAGGCTCCTGGATAATTAAATTGCTCCTTTAATGTACCAGAGAAGGCTTTTGGTTAAGCTTCCAATTAGCAAAATCTTGTTCTTATTGATAGAAGACAAGCCTAGATACTACTGTAGTGATACTATATGAAGTACTTTAATAAATACATCCCATGTATTTTTACCTTGGAGTAAGCCCCTCACACACAAATGGATTGTACGGTGTGACTGTGATCATAATTCATATTTCGTGCTGGTTTCATGTTATTGGCCTTCAAAGCAGGATTTTAAACCTTTGTAAAATTATTTTCTGATGACTGAAACTAACAGGCTCATAATAAAACCACATCATTTTCTAAGGGCACATTCAACGGTGCTTTCCCATACAAATTCAGCTGATTTTCTCTGAGAAGACTAACTGAAATGAGAGTGCTCAGTGTAGTTAGAAAATATGTGTCCGACTAGGGAGAAATTCCTTACTGAGCCATGAAACCTACCTCACAGGGTTCCTGTGAGGATGAATAGAGGGAAGAACTATGCACCCCCTTGAAGGAGGTCCTTGAAGGAAAGGAGGAGTTCAAATGTAACAACAACAACAACAATAAAAGTTGTGATGATGTCTGCTAAGAAACTATGCTTTGTATGGGCTACAACAACAACAACAAAAGTTGTGATGACGTCTGCTAAGAAACTATGCTTTGTATGGGGCTTCTCTAATGGTGTAGATCACTTCCCTGATCTTTCCTTGCACCCTTTGAGAAACCACACATATGAACTGCATAGTCTTTTGCTAGTCTTATATCAATCCTGATCAGCTCTATAGTACTAATGGAGACCAGAACAGCTTGAAATAGCTAATGTGTTTGGACTCTGGGGATCAGGAATGCTGAGTCCCTAGAAACTTGACCTAGAAACACTGGGATATGCATGTCAAGTACCAAAAAATTTCTCCTTCGTACAGCAAATACCACCGCTAGAAATAATCTTATACAGTGACTTTCCCATGCCACTGCAGTCGTATCAAATTCCAAACAAGTCCAAAAATAAGAACAAAAAACCACATGATAACACAGAGTGTAGCAGATTATGTGTTTTCCTCACCTGGCTTAGAGAGCTTCCATCCACCCACCCTTGGGGGTGTCTGGCGCTGACACAATACACTACTTCTGATGTAGGCATGATAAACAATGTACAACAGAGGGAGCGTGGAGGAGATACACTACAGAGGTTGTTTCAAGTGGCACCTGTTTGATAAAGGGCCAAAGGCCACCCAGGTCTCACTCCCACATAGTGAAAAGTGTCTTGGCCTTTGTGTTGTTCCTTCAAATCAGTGTGGAGACTTTTGTCAGGTTTTTTTTTAAATCTGAAGTTGTTGTTATAGCTAATGGCCCATGAGACTGAGTTCACTGACCTTTCAGCCATTTGTCTGCCGCAGCAAGCAATGCATCTCTCTGTTTTCTGTACAGTGTTGCCACTCTGGAAGTAAACAATCAATGTATACATTCTTAGAAAATAAAAGTGGGGGTTGTGAGTCAGTCTTAGCACTTCCATTACATTTTACCCTGCAAGTCAACATTAATATTACAGGAAAGCATTACAGACAGAACTCTTTATTTGTACCTTAGATGGCTATTATGGGCATGTCAGATGAAAGCCAGTAACACTTTACTGGGAAAGCAGTGGTTAAATCTGTTGCTTCTCCAGTCCATTTCATTTCTCAGACAAAATGCGTTTACACCAATGGGATCAGAAGATGGGGAATGCAACTGATATTCGTGCTACAATTGTATGACTTTTTCTAACGAATGTGCTTTGTTCAGTATGCATTTTGATATTTATCAAAAAGTGGGGTTTTCCTTTTCCTTTAGTAAGGTGAAGATTCCCTTGCTCAAAAGCCAGTCGAATCCGACTCTAGGGTTGCGGTGCTCATCTCCGTTTCAAAGCCGAAGAGCCAGCGCTGTCCGAAGATGTTTCCGTGGTCATGTGGCCAGCATGACTAAACACCAAGGTGCACGGAACACTGTTACCTTCCCACTGAAGTGGTACCTATTCATCTACTTGCAATTTCTTGCTTACGAACGGCTAGGTTGGCAGGAGCTAGAACTAGAGACGGGAGCTCACTCCATCATGCGCCACACTCGGGTCTCGAACTGCTGAACTACCGACCTTCCACAGCCTGCAGTTCAGCGTCTTAACCACTTGAGCCACCACTTTTCCTTTGCATATACATTATTTTTCAATTTGTTCAAAACAGGGTTGGAGAATACACAGTCCATCTAAAGGTAAAGTTAAGCACTATCCATAATTTATAGTTAAGCTCACTTGAGTAAAATGCAGTCAGTAGGCTTTAAAGTGATTGATTCTCTTTTGGATTGTGGTCCCTAAAATCTACTGATAATGTGTTTAACAATGCCATCCTAATCACAGTTACAACCTTCTAAATTAGCTGAAGTCAACTTAACTTAGAAATATGGATGGGCATGAACCAGCTCACAAACTAAAGTTTGTGATGAATTTTGGCCAGTTCCTGCTTCGCAAAGTCAAATTCATGACAAGTTAACCAGCACAAACTTTCCATGAACTTTGAAGCTGTTCCTGGAGGTTTGTTGTGGTTTCTTAAAAGACAGCAGTTGTGGTCCAGTGGTTAGAGTGTCAGACTAGGAGACCCTGCTCTGAATCCTCATTGTGCCATAGAGACTTGCTGGGTGACCTTTGACCAGACTGTCCATTTCTCTACTCACTAAAGATGTTTACCAAACTTCAAAACAAGGGATGTGTGTGGACGTTTCCCTGTGAGTTTGGTGTCACTGGCTTGTTCCTGAGCTGTTCCATGGACTCCTGTAACTGCAGCAATGGAAGCAAAAGAGGTCTAATGTCAAACCATAGAATCCCTGCAGTGCAAACTGGAGGGGGGGATGACATTTTTTCAAGATTTTTCAAAATGCTGGGAAAGATTGAAGGTCAAAGAAGACGGGGACGGCAAAGGATGAGATGGTTAGACAGTGTCATAGATGCAACTAATATGAAATTGAGCAAACTTCAGAGGACGGCGGAAGACAGAAGGGCCTGGCGTGATCTTGTCCATGGGGTCGTGAAGAGTCGGACTCGACTGTGCGACTGAACAACAACAACAACAACCAGTTTAGTGCACAGAATGCTAAGCAGAATCCAGTGGCTATGCAAGCTTAAAAGGATTGATCAATCTCAATCCACATTGTCACAAGAATTCCAAGTGGGAGGTGATTTTGCAAGCCCAGTACAAGCCCAGTACAAAATCCCTAGCAGAATCTAGTACCACTGTGGCAATGCAAGCTTAGAAGGACTACTCAAAGCACATTGTCACAAGAAATCCCAGCCTGGGGGGAGGGTTGCAAGTCCATCACAATCTGTTTAGTGTACAGAATGCCCAGCAGAATAGTACCATTGTGGCAATGCAAACTTAAAAGGACTGATTGATCTCAAAGCACAGTGTCACAAGAAATCCAAGGCGGCAGGGGGGAGGGATTTTGCAAGCTCTGTAGGAGAAAATGGAAACACAAAGGAATACTGGCAAAGGGGGTGGGGAAATCTCTTGAAATTGACATGATTCATTTGAAACTGACAAGTGGAGAAACCCAGAGTTTGGGGGGGGGGGAAGAACCTGCGCCTGTCATTTCCCTAGAAATCACTTTCCTGGGGACACTTCTTTGGGGGCCATAACTCGAATCCTGTAAATCCAACTCTCACCAAACCTGGAGGGCAGGTAGAGGAGAGTCAGCCAGGGATCCCCTGTGAGTTTGGTGTCCCTAGCACACCGGTGTGTGTGTGTGTGTTCTACTGGGTCACAAACCTCACAAAACCAAACCAGTTCATTTGATGTCTGATAGTTCATGATGGACTGTGGTTTATGAACCAGGCATGTCACAAATCACGGACTGAACCAAACCACATTTTCCCATTTTTTGTGTGCCCATCCATACTTAGATAGGTGTAACTCTGTCTAAGATGGCGCTGTAACTTTCTCCACTTGAAAAATAAGGAATGTAAAAGTTTCTTAAAAGAGAACAGTTGTGGCGCAGTGGTTAGAGTGTCAGACTAGTATCTGTGAGACCCTGCTCTGAATCGTCATTGTGCCATAGAGTCTTGCTGGGTGGCCTTTGACCAGTCACACACTCTCAGCCTAACCTACTTCATCCGGTTTTGTGAGGACAAACTGGAGGAGAGGAGAATAATGCAAACCTCTATGGGTCCCTATTGGGGAGAAAAGCAGATTACAAATTATTAAAATACGGTAAATAAAAATGCCCAACTTTGGCTGGATTGTATCACAATAATTAAAATCAAGAATGAGTGACATGAACCTTGTAACTAATTTGTGATAATCCAAAGGCTGGGAAGAAAAGATAGCTATGTTTCCCATTCATAGTTTTTTGTGAATGTAAATACATAGTGGTTATTACAAAATGGTTTCTTCAGTGCCCTCTCATAATATACATTTTGATGCTTTGAAGTTGGGATTAGGGTTGCCAAATTGAAATTTCTGTTTACTGGGGGACTCCCGCGCTGCGGTTGGAGTTTTCCCTCGGATAGACAGTGGCCCCGCCCCCAGTTTCCCCCATAGAGTTTTCCCTCGGATGACAGTGGCCCCACCCCCAGCGTGCCCGGCGTCGTCACATCACATCCGGGTGACGCGCATGTTGGGGTGGGGTTCCCCCCTGGAGCCCGAACTGCCGCCGGCGGGAAACGGGCCTTTGGGGCGGAGGTTTCACCGCCCCCCGGGGGGACTTGGGAAGCCTAGTTGGGATAAAGGTGAAAAGTTGAACAATGTTGTAAATGACCAAAAGCAGAGCTTCTAAGTGACAAAAGCAAATCAACTTAATGTACACTGAAGTTAGCAATAGTAATCTCTTGCCTAAATCAAATCAGTTTACAGACTGGATCTTGCCCAGAAGCCCTAGCTGGTCCATCCCTGGCTCAAGGGGAAAAAATGCTAATCTTTTTCAACATAAAGTAAAACAAAGGTCATAAAGAAGCCACTGAAAATGTTTCTGTTTAAAAGCCTTCATGCTGGGACTTTGTAAAAGGGGTCCTTTTTGTTTGTTTGTTTTGCTTTTTGCTGGAAGCAATTTCCTAATGTTAAAAATGAATAGCACTTCACAAGAACAAACTCCATAATATGCATATAGAGCAGAATGGATTTGTGGATTTGTGTTGCAGTCAAAACCAGAACATATTATGTTAATTGTATATAGCAGAAGAACATATATTCCTAAATCTCATTATCTTTGAAGGTAATCATTACCTCTGAAGGCATAATTTTTTTCATCCGGTTCTTTTAATGAAAATGACAGGCCTGAGAGCATGGATATAGGCACAAGATACAGGCCACAGCTATCACATGAGCAGACACTGCATCACTATGAATCTTACGTTTCCATAATATGCATGAGCAGCAGTGTTGATTTTGTCTAAATGGCCTGAGGCCATTAGAAACTGCATCACCAAGATGCCATCTGAAAACACACAGTGCACAAATAGTCATCTGATTGACTCTAACCAAAGTTGTTTGTAGACAATGGAATTCAAATTCAAAGTCCAGTTCTATATTTGGCTGCACATAACTTTAGGCTGCCCATCTCCTATGTGACATCACATAAACCAGGGTAATATGAAGCCTCTTACCCAGCCAAACTGTGATATCAGAGTAATTCAACCAGTGCCATCCACAGAGGACATTAGAGGTCATGTTGGAGGCAACAGAAATAAGCATTTCAAGAAGAAATTAGAGACAGCAGAAGCAGTGAGGAGGTTCCAGACACAAGTAAAAACACTTTCGATTATTTGGCATTGTGAGATATGGTACATGTGGTCAGCAGGGTACTTACCCAGGGTTTTTTGTTTGTTTGTTTGGCCCCACTGCTGGACCTCCCGATGGCAAGCCCGCGCGGCTGAAAAAAGGCGGGAAAGAAGCGTATCGGAACCGGGAGAGGGAACGGGAGCCTCCTCGGAAGCGGTTGACAGGTAAAACGCTTCCCTCCCGGTTCCTAATCGGAAGAGAGGCTTCCCTGTGTGAAATGCCACTTCATCCCGGTAGGGAACCGATTCTCAACCGGGTTCTGTCTGAAATGACAGACCAGCACCCAGTTGAGAATCGGTTCCCTACCGGGAGAAAGCACCTGTCTGAAATTCCCCAATGTTTCTTTTTTTTTAAATATCCCTGTGCCTTTATATATTTTAAAATGTTTATGCATCTTGTAATGCATCTTGTTTTCACGTGTGACATGTTATGTTGTTTTAATTTCCCATAAACCCCCTCAATCACTTTTAACACAGAAAGGATAGAAATGATTAATTTTTAAAAAATGTATTTATTTACTGTATTTGTAGCCTATCTTTCTTTCTCAGACTCAAGGTGGATCACATGATATAACCAATGTAATCAGACAACGTAAGACATCCAATAAACAATGCATTAGGACTTGAATAAAGAAACGCTGACCTTTCAGGCTTGGCCAGTGCACATCTATCATTTATACAAATCCCTTACCTATCTGCATGGTCCAGGAAGCCCCTGTGTCCCCATTTCTTTAGGAGCTGTAATAGGAGGACCTGCAAGAGATAGTATGAAACATCTAAATCAATACCAAAAATAAACCTGTAGAACTTGTTCTGTAAGATATGGGACTTCAATGAGAGTTCCACTTGTGTAAATAAACTTTGCCACTCACTGATTTAAATGGTATATTATTATTACCATTGTACTCATATATAACTTATGGTTAAATTCCATGAGAAAAAATATGGTCAAAATGCAGAGTGTGCAATATTAATGGTAACTTTAATGTTCATTTGGCTGGGTGAGCTCACTTACCCCCCCCGCATCATGTATATCAATATTCTCACGTAGATCTACATGTCACTGCCACTGAAAATGATATCCCTGTGTCAAACTCTCCCTTCCCCTCCATGACATGTAGTAACAATTACCCCATGTTCTGTGTACATTCTGTTTCTTTGACCACATTATTGGCTGCCTCCAGTTGGACAGCAACATGCAGAATATTACAGTATCACAACACTGGGTAAGTATTACACATGTTATGGAGTGAGAGGGGAAGAACTGGTTACAGGGATGCTGTTTTCAGGGGCAGACCTACACCTCTTGAAATCTGCAGCACAACATTCTTAAATCCTACAACCTTTTTATTTTGAAGAAATCCAATTTATTACAATGGTCCACGTAAACAAGCTTAGATTTGCAGCCCAATTCTATCTATATTCAGAAATAACTTCCACTGAGACAGAATGTATCCCTAAATAAACATGCACAGTCAGGAATGCAACCTTAGTTTTGAAAAGCGATCACCTATGTGACTAAAGTTTACCTGTGTAAAAGTGCTTGTCTGCATTGTTGAGACCTGGGCGTGCAGAATGATCTTGTCAATAAGTGGTGCAGGTCCTGTTACAAAGCCTATTCTGAACCTAAAGGGAGTACAAGATTTAGCTCAAATTACAGAGGCTAGTAATGGATGTTACATAAATCATTACTACTTTGAATTCTGACAAATAGTGTTTTTCAGAATTATATGACATCTCATATGTTTGAACTGTTATTTCTTGCAGTTTTCATGTATGTATCGTGTTTAGTTTAGTTTTTATTACAGTCCTTAGACCAGATATACTTACAGATATATATAGAAGTTACAGATAATACATTCAATTAAATTAAAAGCTAATATATATATTTTAAAATAAAAGAGAAAATGCTTCCAAATAAAACGCATTTGAAACTAGTATATAAGTTACACTTGCATCTAACTGTTAAGCAATATCCGTGACCTGAGTATCACTTTGCAAAACCTGGCTACATGATGAGTGATCTTGGGATGTTTGTAATTTAAAAGAAATTCAAGTTTAGTTTTTTCTGACAGACCCGAGTTTTTTTTCCTATCAATGGGGTAATAATATCTCTAAATGCCACCTCATAGGGTGCGTTCAGACGGGGGCTTTACATCGGTTAGGGTGCCGGTTCCAACCGTTGTACACACCAGCGTTCAGACGGGGCACATCTGCCTCCTGTCCCTAACTGGTGTAAAGCCCTTTACACCGTTGCACTCTGCCACTAGGTCCCAAGTGGTGGTATCCTGAG
>NW_015163614.1:1215619-1238248 GCF_001447785.1 Gekko japonicus | reverse complement strand
TTGAGCATGCGCAAAGATCGCCATTCTGTGAATGGCTGCCTATGCGCATGCTCAAACTGTGTTTTAAAAAAAAACAACAACAAAAACCGCCGACACCTGCAGCGTGTGACCGGGCGTACACCGAAGGGATCCACAAAATGGAGGGTAAGTGTGATCGTGTTTCTGCCGGCAGAAAGCCCCTGTCTGAACGCACCCATAGTGTGGACATTTGAAGTCCCTGAGTGGGCAGGTGCAAAGCATTTCCACATAGGGAATGTTCTTCTATTTCCCATCAAGTACAGTGGAAGGGAGGGCAGAGCATCTAGCTAAGAGAAGACTCTTCTGAGCCCTTTTACTTCCAGTGATAATCCGCTGGCTCAACTGTATTTTTAATACTTGCCCTCACAGTATTTTGTATGCTAGCAATATGAGTTTGACATTCGATGTCCTTAATTCTTTGCCTCACTAATTTTTTTTGCCTGTTCCATTCCACATAACAGAAGCACCCGAGGGGAAAGGCCAATCCTGAAAAGGTAACCTTGAACCGCTTTGCACCAGTTTGATTGAAAATTATCGATATAAATCAGAAGGAGTAGACCTTGTGGGCTAAGCTGTCCCTTTAGCCATGTGTATATAGATAAAATACGAACCCACGCCTCGACTTTTACACAGTGTATGTGTCGTGAATGTATCATCAGTGAATGATACCACAGAAAAGAGATTCATGAGATGTTAGTGGCTGAGGGGCATATTAAATTATGGCATACCCTGGCCTTCAACACCAGTTGCAGAGATGACATAAGGATCATTTAACTGGAATATGTGCTTACTTGTTATGCTAGATTCAAGTCCAGTAGCACCTTAAAGACTGACTAGATTTTTGGGGTATAAGCTTTCAAAAGTCAAAGCTCCTTTAGCCAGATATGAGTTGGAATGGAGATCTCTGAGTCCTTATATCCAAGTCAGAAGGTGGGAGGGGAGTTGCAAAGAAGGAACTGATGATGCAGAGGTACGATGCACATTGTAAACAGCTTGGTTAGAGCAGAGGGGAAATGCTTGGGGCAGAAAATTAGCCTCTGTGGTGAGATAAGAATCCTGTGTCCTTATTCAGCCCTGGGGAGCCCATTGTTCTGAACCTCTGAATGAACTCAGGTTCAGCCATCTCACATTGTAATCTCCCCGTGAAACTTCTCTGTTTGAGGACTACCACTCTTAGGTCAGCAGTGGAATGACCCTAAAGTTCTCCCACTGTTTTATTTTAGCGTTGTGGTTTTTAATGTCGGATTTGTATCCGTTTATTCTTTGTACAGGGACTGCTTGTCCAATGTAGAGAGTGGAAGGCATTGCTGATGTTTGATGCCATATATAACATTGAAAGAAGAACAAAGAAGCTTCTAGGGGAGATGACAATATGATACTGCTGAACTTGAATTCATGCACAAGTTCAGAACAGATGTACAGCTCCCCCATCTCTTGAGTGTTGCTGTGCAAGATGCCTGGAGAACAAGGAGGGAAGGAGTGTTAGAATACTGGCACCTGGGTAGGGAGTGGGGTCATAGGGGTGAGGTGATGGCAGCAACAGAAACAGAGAAGTTGCCCACCCAATCTACTGCCCAAGGACACCCACTCTCTCCACACCCAATCTACCTCCCCTCTCGTCCCTTCACAGTAAACCATGACAGTAGCATTAGTCTGGTTACCCATTAACTTACTGACTCAGTGCTTTATTAACTTTTTTTGGACAATTTTGTTTGGTAAAATGCCCACTGGAGTTTGCTTTCCAAAGCTGTGAAATCATAAGAAACTTTATGGTTGTCTGTGGGTCATTGCAGTTGGTATCATTTGACAGATGCTAGGCTTACTGTAGATACTCTGTTCGGTTGTTTCAAAAAGGTGATGAGTATGTTGATGTTGGTGAGCATGTTTAATATTTGCATGCTTCACTCACCCAGAAGAGATAACTTTAGAGAAAGTATCACATCTGATGACTCGACCATCAACGTCCAGTGAAAGAAATGATGGTGCTTTCATCTGAAAAGACAAAAGATACCTTATGAGTAAAAACAAAGTGTCCATCAATAAGCAAATGTTTTGGTTCCTTAGCTTTCTGTAGATGAGATAAAAAGTGACAAACCCTTTCCCTGAAAAGTAAGATAAGAGATATTTCTTCTGCCCCCATGAAAGAGATATTTCCTCCTCTACTGTATGGTGCTCAAAACCATATGCAAGATGAACCAATGTGGACTGATGATGTTGACACTCAACACTATGCCACTCTTAGGCCAAGCGTGTCTGGAATCTGCTTCTTGAGGGACCAGAGAACTTCTCCCTCAGAAAGGCTCAATGGACCAGATTTGGTTGTACCCCTACATGTATATACTGTATTTCATATTTACAAATGGTATTTAGAAAAGTGAATAACCTAATTCCATCACTGTTAAGATTATACAATTTAAAATGTTAAAGTGTATGAGGAAAACTCTTGCTCCTAGTTACACTGAAAAAAACTTTAATCCCCCCCCCTCCCAAGTCTTTATCTGAGGGACAGGCATAATCTGCAGATCTTCAAGTGTAAAACACAAACAAAGTGATTCAGTTGTAACACTGCTCTTTAATTTCTATATGTTGGAAAGTATAAAAAGTTATTGGCTTGGGTCCTAAACCTTGTTTCCATCTGTGTACCTCTTCATCGATGGCAAAGGTAGTCCTCCACTGTGCATCTCTTTCCTCCAGGGCCAGGTGTTTTTTGGCTTACTGAAAGATGCTAGTCTTGTATGAATTAAAGCTTCTAGTGTTGGAGGCACATGTTCAGCAGCAGAGGATAATCTCCGCCATGGAAAATGGTGCAGCATGAACAGAAGCAAGGCTAAGAATCCAAACCATTGAGTTATGGAAGCTTGTTTAACATTCCTTAAAACATAAAAAGTGATTGGATCCGCATTACAGGACTTGAACTAGGAACCCTGAGGAGCAGGCACCACAGGGCTGCAGATTAGAAGAGTGCACGGCAGGCAGTTCCAACTGAACACTAACATAACAGCCCCCATTATCTTACTAGTCAAGTAACATGGGATATCCAGTCCAGTGTCTCTTGCTGATCTAAAGATTGTCAGATCAGCTGTCTTCTTTCTTTCTTGGAAACTGGTCATTAAACAGATTACCATGTCTACCCCTTCCATCTCCCAGGTACTGGACTTCATCCAGCCAGCTTCTAAAATACTCTCTTGCCTTTGGTCCTGAGTTCCTGACAAGATTTAAAATCTAAACACTGAAAGTGTATTCCTTTTCATCAAGAAAAAAAACAACATGCACCACAACATACCAAGTAGGGAATGGGTGTGTTTTTACCTTCTCAAACTGGAGAAAATAGTATGGATCATCTTCTATTATAAGAAAGTTGTATTCTTTAGCAAGCTGGAAAAAAATCCAACAACAAATAGGTGTTGTGTGAAAAGTATCAATGCATTCAAGAGATTTCATCAACAAGTTAAGGAGATAGTGATTCCATCAAAATGTTGATAATCCCAGTAGAATGTCTGTATGACAGGGTTCTCCAAAATTTCATATCCCACATCTTTATAATTAGATTGTTTTAGTTTCTCCTCAGTGGTGGCTGGTATCCACTGGGGCTGGTGGAACTGAGGGCAGAGTGGTTGATGGCAGCCAGAGCCAGAAATGGATGGCAACTTGAGAAAGGGCCTTCTATATCATGGCACCAAAATTAGGGAATTTCCTCCTCAGGGGGTATTCACCTGTTCCCTTCTATCATTGTCGTCTGCCTCCAGGTGAAGACTTTTTTTGTTTTGTTTGGCATTCCCTTACTGACTCTCCTTCTGATGTATGTGTTCTAACCATTTTTATATATGTGTTTATTTTTTTTAAAGAAATGTTTTTGATTTTTTGCTGCCTTGGAGGCCAAAATTAGGCAAAAAGACAATATAAACACTTTTTAAAACAATAAATAAATATAATTTCATGTAAAACGTATTAGGACATGCAGAGGCTGAACTGGTGACTCTGGAGTTGGAGATGAGGTGTGCCATCTTTAGAAGTTTTTAGGAGGTGTTACAAGGCCATTTTATGTCCTAGGGTTTTTAAGCATTTATTTTCCCAGGGTGTAAGTGCAGGAATTTTCTTGGGTAGAAGCGTTAACTGGGGTTTGATTATGTTTTTAAATTTAGAATTGTAAGCTCCATGAGCCACAGAGAAAAGGTGGGTTGTAAACATTTCAATAAATATATAAGTAAATGATTCAACATGCTTACCTAATGCATATGAACACACAACTTTCTCATGCAAAACAGGCAAATTTTTAAAAAATTAAAAATACTTCAATTTTTTAAAAAAAAATTGGTTAAAGGCAAGGGCTGAAGAGAGGGATGCAGTTAGTTCAGCAACTGGCAACAGCTCCTCTAAACTAGCCAACCTGTCCACGTGTCAAGCCTATTGCTCTAGGAAGCTCCTTCCATCTGTTGCTGTAATTCATAGTTTGCTCCCATAAAAATGTTGCTGTAGGCAGCCGACTAGTTTTAGCTAGTGGAAAATGCCACCTTTGCTTCTGCTTGCAAGTGATGATAATCTCCAACCCCACGGATTACCTGGTAAATCTCCTTTTTGCGTTCTGCTGTCAAGGAGCTTCCAGAAGGATTGCTACCATTTGGAACAGTGTACAGGAATTTAGGAGTCTTGCTATTGAGTTTATGGATATTTCCAGATCTCCATCTGGAAAGAATATCCTTCAAGGATTTTGGAATAATACCATTCTCATCGCTAGGGATGCTGATAATGTTACAATCCAATGGCCGGAGCTGTTTGTGAAAAGAAAGAAGGCATCATGTACAACTCAATATCTACTCAATAGAAACTGTTAAAGCCAGGATGTTTTTCAGCCATAGCTAAAAAGGGGCTTGTGCTTTGTGCACCTGAGGATTGATTCTGAAATGTAACATGCTAGTGGCAGACAAAAACATGTTGGTGTGACAATGGGAGGCATGCAAAGAAACAGGTAGTATTCAAGGGAAGCAGCAGCTGATGAGAATGGTGGTTGGGATGGGACCCAGTGCCTGAACCTCTTTTGAGAAGTTTAGGAATTCAAATCTGAGATTCTAATTGGCCAAACTGGGCATGTTGTTGTCCTGTTTGACAAGACCTTTGCTCACAGGGTGTCTGTTGTGGGGAGGGAAAGGAGTTTGTAAGCCACTCTGAGACTCCAAGTGAAGGGCGGGATATCAATCCAATTTCCTCCTCCTCCTCCTCCTTCCTCCCAACACCAATCTGCACCATGTCCTGTTTACAGCTCAAAATAAACAAACAAAAATTGCATGTAGAAAGTCCCAGGCTCAGTCTGCAGCATCTGTTGTTGAAAGATCTTGGGTTGCAGATGCTGGGAAAACTCCTCTGCCTGAGATCCTGGAGAGTTGTAACCAGTTGCAGTACACAGTAGATAAGGTGAATGGTCTGAACTGGTACAAGGCACCTTCAGGAGTCCATAGGTTTATCCAGGCACTTTTGCATGTGTATGGAGCCTTAAAAATCACTCACCCCTGTCAGTGTCCCAACGTAGTTTGGGTCATCTATAAGGACATTATCTCCTGGGTTGATAAGCATATCAAAAACCTACAAGATAGGAATGAAAGGTTATGCCATTTTGTAATATCAGCTGAACCACTTCTGTTCCAGATTTTAAGTAGGGCTTCACTTACATGTTTTGCTTTTCTAGTCCAATAATTCATGAAATATGACATAACACAGATGTAGTTTCAGATGGTAGCTGTGCTGATATCTGGCAAAGGGAGCTTTGAGTCTCAAAAGTTTATACCCCCCAAATCTTGTGGGACTCTAAGGTGCTCCGAAAACAAATGTAATACTTGTCAAAAATGCAGTCCATTGTATTTGAAGGGCTCTTTTTTCCTTCAGTATGAATGTATTGCTTGGAAAAGGGAGCTATTATTAATTATTAGAGAATAGACAAATGCTGAAGTATACTGAGGGATGATCAAGGCTTTCACCCTGATGGAACTCTTCTCCCTCTAAGCTGTGGAGTCTTGTGAGCAAAAATTCTACTTTGTGAGCTACTGGCATTAAAGTTGTGAGCAAGTGATTTGGCTACTGCATAAATTAGTTTGCTCTATTAAAGGATGCTAATCCTAATAATAGTGGCCAAGTTTCTTGCCGAAGCAGACAAAGTTAGATCTATTCTCATAAAGGAATGATTCCTATTGTTTATTATGTTCCTAAATATCCATACTGTGTTATTGTATATCCATGTATCTTACTGCTATGCCATTAAAAGTATTTGACTTTGAAATTAGTTTGCTCTGGAGCCATCCTTCCTGAGCAAAGACAAAAATGTGTGAGCTGGAGGCTAAAAAACTGTGAGATAGCTCACACTAACTGAGCTTAGAGGGAACACTGGCGAACAAGGGAGAGTAGAGTTCTGTTCTTGCCCAGCTAAGCTTAGATGTTGGGGGTGGAATTTTATTTATTTATTTTTTAAATTTATACCCCGCCCTACCCCAACAAATGGGCTCAGGGCAGCCATAATCCCCTTGTTGATGACTGATTTAATTTCCGAAAGACAAATTTTATGTTGCTTTATATATTGCCCAGACCTTACTAAGTCCATCCTGGCTCCCAACAGTGATACATATCTTCATTTGTCCATTTTCAGGAGCATACTTGGCTGTTGGTGGATCATGAATTTTCATCTGTAAGTCTTCTAACCATGATACTAGTTCTTGAATTCTGGTAAAAAAGAATTTATTATTCTTTTCAATATCCAGCACACATAATATACACCTTCAATTTAGCTTGACATTTGTGGAATAAAGATGTGATGAACACAAAGACCTGTCTTGGACCTGAGTCAGACCATTGGTCTATCAAGGTCAGTACTATCTACTCTGTATGGCAGTGGCTCTTCACTGTCTCAGTCTTTCATTTCACCTATTGCTTGAGCCTTTTTACTGGAGATGCCAGGGACTGAATTCAGAACCATCTGCTGCAAAACAGATACTCTGCCATTGAGCCACCGCCCTACCTAATCAAGATGGGTAGCCAAGCAGAAATAGATCCTGAAGTCTTTTCTTAGAAATAGAATCACTCCCCCCCCCTGTGTAGGACTGTATCACCAAAATTATTTGGAAGGATAAAGTTTAGTGATTTGGGTAAAGAACTGGAGGGCCGGGCCTTTAGAATCATTCCCACTGATCCCTAAGAATCAAGAATTATTTTACGTTTGCCTGACTTGTTATAAAACTGGATGAAAAATATTTCTGTATTCATCTATACTGGTCACATGAATATGCAGGTTGATCTTTTGAGATGCTGTATGTCCCTAGGGCCAAACAGAAGTGACAAATACTATGGATCTCTCTCAGTCTGTAAATGATAAATTGCACATGCAGCCACAATTTGGATCAAGACCAAGGAGTATAACCTTTAAAGCTTCACTCAGTATTGCTCATTGAAACAGGGCTCCCCACACAGTTAGAAGCAGGGTTTTAAAAAACGTTGCTTTTGAGAGGTGGGGTTCACACCCCATGCTCCTGGGTCTCCATGTTCTTCTCCATGAAACCCCTATGGCCTCCGAAGGAGGTTACACTCAACACTCTGATCCTCCTTCTACTATTCAGTCTTCCTCCATGCTGGGTTATGAATGAAGGTTTGGCATGTCCTTATGTCTACTTCCTCCCTCTTATAAAGGCCTCCCTCTCATCTGCACAGGCTTGATAGGCTACCTGGTTCCTACCAGCAGGCAGGACTCCTTCCTGGGAAGTATTCAGCCCCCAGGATCTATCCCTGTTTGCCCTGCAGGACCTGCCTCCTGAGTGCCAACAGTAGGAGGGCTTCTAGTGTCCTGGCCCCACTGCTGGACCTCCTTATGGCACCTGGTATTTTTGGCCACTGTGTGACAGAGTGTTGGACTAGATGGGCCATTGGCCTGATCCAGCATTGGCTTCTCTTATGTTCTTATGCTTTGTCTGTTTCCATCTCACCAACCAAGTAGCCTGTTGTCTCAAGGCTGGAACCTTAAATTAAAAATCTGTAACTATAACATAAAAATAGAATAAAACAGCCATAAAACTCATCTATATATTACATATGTTGTCCCCCCCCCCAGTTGAACCCAAGCAGATGATAAGATGATAAACAAAACTGAGCTTGTTATTCTTTTGATCTGTTAAAAAACATCTATACTATTTTGCATGCTAATTTAACAAACTACCCTTATATCTACAGCTATGTTCTGTAATTCCATTTCATTGTCTGACGAAGTGGGTGCACACACGAAAGCTCACAGCTTGAATAAAACTTTGGTGGTCTTAAAGGTGTCACTAGACTCTAGCTTTGTTCTATTGCTTCAGACCAACACAGCAGCCCACCTGGATCTATGTTGTTTCAGAGTTAGGGACCATTATTTTCAATGGGGAAGGGATATGATGTCTGAGGCACCTTCTTTAGAAGGATAATAGCACCAAATTTGCACAGATCATACACATCCCTATAATCTAAAGAGCCCCTCCCCCAAGTTTCAAGTGAATTGGACCAAGAGGCTCTGTTTTACAGACCCCCCACAAAGGAGATGCCTCTCAGCACAGAACCCCCCCACACAAAGGAGATGCCTCTCCACAGACCTAAAATGGTGGCCAAGTTGCAGCCAAGCATGAGAGCTCTTGCATGCCACAGCATTAGAAAAATCCTGTCTGCGTTTTCCTACTCTTTCAGAGACTGGCAGACAATTAAAAAAATTCTTATTTTCCCACTGAAAACTCTGCATTTCCCATCCTTACTCATTGTAGCCTCTTTCCTTTCCTTTGGCTCAGGTATTTCATTATACACACTCCTAAACAGAAGTCTGATTCTGTTTAGTGAAACTGGATGGGGCTTGAAGGGTTAAATTCCTCATCCCTTTCTGTAGGGATCTGACACACACACACACACACACAATAATTTATTTTTTACACACTGATCAAATCGTTCTCTTTGACACATTTGTTTTTGCCTTTTGAGAGGACACTAGATGATACTAGAAACTGGGATAATCCAACAAAATTGACTGGAAATAGGCTCAAAATAGAAACATGAAAGCAGTCCATGGAGACAGTTCAAGATGGGTAGCTGTGTTAGTCTGTCTGTAGCAGTAGAAAAGAGCAAGAGTCCAGTAACACCTTAAATACTAACATAGTATATGGCAGGGTATGAGCTTTCATGAGTCACTGCTCACTTCTGTCTCTTTAATGTGCTACTGGCCTCTTGCTCTTTTCAAATGGAAGCAGTATTATACACAACACATAGTGATGGTTGCTAACTTAGATGGTTTTGAAAGTTTTAGAAAAAGTTATGGGGATAGGCCTCTCAATGGCTATGAGCCATGATAAAGTGAATATCCAACTCCAAAGGCAGCTATGCTGCAATTCATGTTGAATAACAGATCAAAGAGTATTGCCTGTATGTTTTGGAGGCATCTTTTTGGTTCCTGTTGGAAACAGCATTTTGGACTAAACAGGCTCTTGATCTTATCTGGCAGGACTGTTGCCTTCTTATGCAAAGTCCCTGGTTCCCTGGAAGTAGAGCAACTCATCCCATGCCTTAGGTCCCGGGATGGAAGTCTTTATTCTTCTGGGACTGTACTGAGTTTAGAGAAATGAAACAAAGTGATGTATGATTTTGATGAATACCCTTCTGAAGCACCATACTGGAGAGCAATCTTCATCAGCTCTTCGCCTATTTCCATGGTGGTTCCATCAGCAAGTGTGATACTTGCTGTTTTTATTGGGAAGTAGTCAGCATTTGGCATACCTCCACCAAGCATGATTAAGGAGGACATCATCTTTGCCAGCTCATCTGTTGTTAACAAAAATAAGAAACGTACAGTTTAATGAGAAGCCAAATGCGGTAGTAAATGTTGCTTTTATCACCTGTGAGATGCTAATAGTTTTTTGTACTTAGTAAATAGGTACAAACTCAATTTGTGAGGTGTAGGAGAACAGTAAACATGGCAATCATTACTGTGTATACATTTTTACTGCTTAGTCAGGTAAGGACATGTGTGTGGCTCTCTAGTTGGAGGGCTTACAGCATGGTAGCTGAAGGATGAACTTATACAAAGCTCAAGTATGGGGGAGGGATGAGTGTACTTCATCAGGATCTGGGGTCTTGGCCTGCAAAGCCATAACTCTGGTATGGTCTATTTGCATAATTTCTTGATATATTCGAAGGACTGCCTCCTCCCATACTGTCCAGCCCACCAGTTAAGATCTGCCTCGCAAGCCCTGCTCTCTGTGGCCCTACCTACAGAGGTGAGGCAGATGGTAACCAGAGACAGGGCTTTTTCAGCAGTGGCATCTCACTTATGGAATACCCGTACCCTTAAGGCTTGCCTGGTGTCTACACTGCTTTAGGCTTCAAGCTAACATATTTCTGTTCTCCCAGACTTTTAATTAAGGGCTTAACACTATATTTGTCTGGAAACTGTTATTTTACACTGTCAGTGGTCTTTCTATGGTTTATACTTTTTATGCTTGGCTGAGTTTTTAATACTGAATTTTAACATCTTTCAGTGTTTTGTTTTTATTTTTATACTGTAAACCCCCCTCAAGTGTATTCCTGGACAAGCAGTATAACATTTTTCTAAATAAATTCAAAACTGAAAGAGAAATGTTATTTTCATGACTCATGAGATTAGATATATGGCCGATACTCATGTGTGTGTGTTTTATATATATATATATGTGTGTGTGTGTGTGTGTGTGTGTGTGTGTGTGTGTGTGTGTGTGTGTGTAAGGGAGGGTGGGGTATACATTGAATAAATATATATTTCGTTTTGTGGTCATTTCATTTTCCATAGTCAAATGTTCAAAAATTATCAAAGAGAATATTATAGACAAATAGGCAGAAATCTAGCGGAAACTAAGGCTGTGATCATGTGCACCTTTAGATCCGACATAGGTGAGAGTGCCTGATGGATCTAAAGGGAGCGATCAGACAGCAACATCTGGGAAGTGTCTTGCAGTCGTCAGCAACCTGTGCTGCTCCATCACAGAAGCGGAGTTAAAAGACACCGGGGAATGTCCGGGAGGATACGGATTGCTGTGGGCCACAGACAGACTTTCCCCTGTCTGATTGCTCAGGCACATTCTCATGCCATCGGGATGGTTTGATCAGGTCATTCCAACTCTGTGCCATCGTTCCCCCCCTTCACAGTATGCGTATCATCATTGCATACTCCGTAGGGGGCCCTCAGTGCGGAGGTGCAAATCCTCATTTATGCACAAGGGAGACAAACAGCAAAAAAAACCCCACCCACCCCGACTCACCCGCAGTTGCTTCTGATCACACAATGACAGGCTAAGCCCGCAGCTTCAAAGGGCTGTGTGATCTTGCAACTGTGTGTCAAATTCCTCCAGAGGAAATAGCCTCGCTTTCCCTCCGCTTCAGCTGGCGTGAGTGACCACAGCCTGAGGTGTTTTAGTGGCATTAAAGGATATACTCACAATGGGAGACTATAATTTTCTTGGTTTTGACTATTTTGACTCTGAACTGCATATTTATGTTAGTAATATTGGATGGTAAACTGATGCAGAAGTGTCGTCTCAAGTGGTCACCTCAACACTTTTCAGTGTCTTAATACTAGAGGTGCATGGAAGCTACAACAAAGCAGGCAAGAGCTGTGGGAAATACAGCTACTCACTGGTCAGTCTTAGAGGATTTGGTTGCCTTGCTGCACTTATTTTGGACAGGAAACAGGAGTAATCCATGTTGGTCAGGCACGCAACTGTCGTCTTCCCAGACTTCATGAGAAAACAGGAACAGAACTTGGACACAAATGGAGAAATGATTTTTAAGACATGTCTGACATCTCTTTCTTAACACAGAGAATATTTTAATACTTTAGGCTCATCTGTTCTACTTCATAAGTCACCAGATTTCTTTGAAGATGAAATGTTAACTCTGAGGGGTCATATAACTGTAGAATTCCTTTAAAGGGGAAAGTTAAAATGCAGAGTCACTCCAGCCTAAGACATGGCTCCACAATCTCAAAAGAATAGACAAAATCTAAAACCAAATGTTTTACAAAACAACAAAGGGCCCTAGTTTAGTGTTTTAATTTAGAATTGTGGTCTACAGCTACAACAGTGCAATCCTACTCAGATGTAGCTCATACTATGTTCAGTGTGGCTTACTCCCAGGTAAGTGTAGAAATGTGAAGGTCACACAGGAGTGGTTTAAAAATTCATGGGGGGGAAAATCACCCCTAAACTTTTTTTGAAGGAAAAATTGGAAAATTGGGGGAGCACGAAAAAACAACAACCTCTTATGAAATATTTTCTGTTTTGGAATGAGTGACAAAGTTATCACACAAAAATGTGGATGCGCTGTGAACATTTTCATGTAAGACGAGTATAATTGATAATTCCTCTACATACTGTAGATGTATACATTCCTGCATCTAGACAGTGCTGGCTGCACTCTTCAGGAGTGAAGCATTCAGGGTCTTTTTGCTTGTACACTGATGATTGCCTTCCTCGACATTTCAAACTAAGAGACAATCTAGATGTGACATTTGTCTAGTGTTCTCCATGGGGACTGGCAGACATATGCTAGCTGCCAGGCCCCATAGAGAACTTCCCCTAAAAGCACTGCTGTGGGGCCCCAATTCTAATTGTAATTGTAGCTTGGGGGGGGACGCTTGTCCCCACCATTTCCTCAGCTTCATTGGATGGCTGCAGTTTTTTCTCCTCATGGCTTCAAAATTCCAGAAAATGTTTCATGTGCAGATAACTGTGCATAGGACTACAGTCTAATATATTTACTCTTTACAGTACTCTAAGAAATGTACAGTCTAATAATGAAATGAAATTATTAAAGAAATAACCAGCACACCAAAACACAAATATCGACTTAGTACTATGTACAGAGCTGCAATTGAAGCCTAGAACTCCCAGGTATGCTTATTTATATGAAGTCAATTATAAGACCAAGGCTAAACCAAATGCAGCTTATTCACATTAAAATAATAGACCTATATCTAAAGGATCGTTATTTATATGAAGACAACTATAAGACCAAGGCTTAACCAAATGCAGCTTATTAAAATAATAGACCTATATCTAAAGGACTAACAGGCAAAAGAGGAAGAGGGACAAGAAAGAAACTGATAGCATAAACCTTAACTGTAGCCACTATGCCCACCCTTGTTGTGACCCAAGCACCATAACTGATGACGAAGTTGATGACTGAAGAGTCTGAAAATTCGAATGCAGATGCTTTTTGATTGGGGGATTATTTGGTGGGGAGGATATGGGCAGGTCATATATTTTGATTTGTCTGCTTCTACCAAGAAACTAAATATTTATTTATTTTATTTTACAAAATTTATATCCTACCTTTCTGTCCCCACAATGGCCACCGAGGTGGCTAACTATTTTAAACATACATGATAAAATCACATTTCAAACAATTAAAATTACCCCCCAAAACACACACACATACACACACCATTAAAACCCTTAAAAACAGAGTTAAATACAAAGACATAGAAAAAATAAAAAAAATAGTTTTCTAAGTTGGGCTTGGCTAGGGCAAACAGATTTTAAAACTGCTCTTCCTTACTTTCACTGAGCTGGGAGATATTAATGTCCTAAACATGATTAGCAGAGTCCGGTGTCCCCCAACAGTCCAAAAGGATGATCCCCACTGACAGCGACTGCTTTGGTGGTGACTTAATAGAGCATACTTACTAGGTGGTGATGACTTCCTGGTCAAGAGTGATCTAATTCACTCATTCATTCATGCTCCTGGTAGCTGTTAGAAGAAAAGAGATCTCCTCAGGACAAAACACAAACACAGTAGGACAAGGGGGAAGATTACTGAGTCCCTCACTACCCTGCTTTCCTGCAGCTGCTGGCTTTCAGATTCTGGCAGATGCTGTTGATTTATATCCTAGGCCAGAGTGTGACTACTAGGCTCCAATTAAACACTTTCCACATAAGGGGTGGATACCATTGTCTCAGCCACTCAGTGAAGTCCATGTCCCTGGCAGGTCTTTCTGGGAGGTGTCCTTAAAGCTAAAATCATGTGTGTGTGGGAGGGTAAGGTGGGGTGTGTGGAGTAGATGACCGAGCTGTTTTGCTGTTTCCTAAGAATTCCCTACAAATTTAAATGTGAAATTTAGGAACTGTAATCTGATGTAAAAAAAGAGCAGAAAAACTCTAGAAAACAGAAAATTAATGTAATGATACAGAAATGTTCCTTTCCAAAGGTATGCACCTTTGGCACTATAAAATGGTTGTGTAACTCCTCTTGCATATCCCCATGCCAAACCAACCATTTGCAGCAGATTTTACCTGAATACTCAATAGTTTACTAAGGTAAGAGTTAAATTATAAACATTCTCATTAAAAAAAACCCCCAGTTCTGAGTTTCAATACATAGGAAGCACACTTTGGAAGAGTAGATGTACAATGAACAAGCAACAGTTTTTTATTTACAAAAAAGTCTCTGGAAGAGAAGAACTGGTGATTTTGTTTTATCTGAACTGATGATTTAAAAACACACACACAAGAACAGAACTGAATATGAGAGATGGTGCCCTATTTTGTAATGAGAATACTTCTGTCTAGCAAATTCTTTCTGCGATTACTGTTTTACTAAAATGCTTTACTAAGATGTTTGGTCAATGACCTGGTATCAACTCTAAAATATTCTCCCTGTTCTGAATAGTTTACTAAGTTGCAATCAGTGTTGTTATTTAACACAGCAGTGTTTTTCTCTACTGGGAAAAATGAAGCAACGTAGAGAGGCTGGGGACAATTAGCATTACTTTTTTGTGTGCATAGAAATAGTCTATAAACAGTTATATTTGTCACATGTGAACACTGCTCTGTGCTTATAGCTCTGCTTTCCCCAGCCATTGAAATCAAAGGGACCACTGGTGACCTCAGTGGCTGCTTCCATACAGAAATGACTGTCCATATAACTCTTGTTGTTGCTGCAAATGCACGGGCATTGCCGTGGAAAAAGGACATCCACAGAGAATTTCCCCCTGCAGTTTTCTTGGGAGAAATGTGCACCTATTATAGCACTGCATAAAAAAGGCCTAGAGACTTAATTGTGTTTAAAAAAATGAAGGTACACGGTAAAACCATAGTGATACACCTATTAAATATTTTAAAAGCCTGAAATGCCCTTTGGTGGGTGGATGACCCCCCCAGAGACTGAGGTAAGGAACATAACACCGATTGGGCAGGACCCAATAAGTGTGCACCTTCCTGTCTACATGACTTCCTAAGGCACTTTGGCTATGATGTTTCCAAAAATATGTATCAAATCAGGTTTGGGAATGATCATAGTAAAGTGGGTAAACACATGAGAACAGGACTAATAGGGCTGCTCATGTGGATGATCTTGAAAATATTCTGCACTAAGGAAGGCCAGGAGGAGCAAAACTTCCATGTGGAAACAGTCTGTGATGGGTGAACAGTACACTTCTGGGCCCCAGTCAAAATCTGATGGTAAACTGAGAAGAGTGTCCTTGAATGCTTGAGAAAAAGTTTGTTTTTGATCGACCACTTCTGATATTTAATTAATTAAATTATTTAATCATCACATTTCTGGAACTGCAGTTCGAGCTAATAAGTTCTGTGCATGTACTACAGCTGCCAACTCCAGGCTGGCAAATTCCTAGAGATTTGGGGGCAGAGACTGGGGAGGGTGGAGTTTTGGAAGGGGGAAGAAGTCAGCAGGGTTGTGATACCACAGAGTCCACACTACAAAGTTTCCAGTTTCTCCAGGGTTGTAGTTCCAGAACTTCAGCTACCACTAGAGGTTGGTAACCTTAGCATGTACCAGCATGGTGAATGCTGGTGACTGATGAATGCTCCTGACAGCACCAATGGGGAAAGATAGACATTTGAGATCTATGATCAAATAATCCATCTTTTAATGACAGCCACAGGGTGTATGCAAATTTAATTAGGTTTGCAGCATTTGGGAGGAACAGTTTTTTTCTCTATATGCATTCCTAGTCATCCTCTCCTCCATTTATCCTGTCTTTCTGTGTGTGTGTGTGTGTGTGTGTGTGTGTGTGTGTGTGTGAGAGAGAGAGAGAGAGAGAGAGAGAGAGAGAGACCCAAGATCACCTAGTCAGCATCATAGCTGAGAGGGTTTTGAGCCTGAATTTTTCAAGTCCGAGTCTTACATTACTCTTTCTGTGAAAACAGATTCGATTACAAGGGATCTGGTCATGGTTTCCTGGCATCTCATCTACCTTAGACCTTAAAGATAAGTGGCACAGATTACATCCTGGTGCCTCAAAAGAGAAGCTGTCCTGTTTCATTCAATGTCCTGATGTCATTTTCTGAAAATAATTCAACAGCAAGAGTAGGGGGGCTTTGTGAGTTAGGTGTTTACAAAAATACATGCATATGTGTATGTTTCAAAAATAAAGAGTGGAATATTTGTTAATTTCTTTTAGCTTGGTATCTTAACATGAAAATGATAGTCAACCAGACAAGTTTAATATTAGGTGTCATCCCTCCCCCCATTTTAAAGGAATGCTGTTACCTTCCCACCAAAGTGGTACCTATTTATCTACTTGCAATTTCTTGCTTTCGAACTGCTAGGTTGGCAGGAGCTGGAACTAGAGACGGGAGCTCACTCCATCATGCGGCACCCGGGTCTCGAACTGCTGAACTACTGACCTTCCACAGCCTGCAGTTCAGTGTCTTAACCACTTGAGCCACCGCAGCTCCTGAGTTAGGTGTTTACAAAAATACATGTATATGTGTATGTTTCAAAAATAAAGAGTGCAATATTTGTTAATTTCTTTTAGCTCGCTATCTTAACATGAAAATTATAGTCAACCAGACAAGTTTAATATTAGGTGTCATCCCTCCCCCCATTCTAAAGCTGGAGCCTGTCTTTCTAAACTCCTATATAAAAGCTGAAATAGGATCTGCAGTCACAGAGAATCTTACACTTTTAAAATTCTATTTTAAAATATTTGTACCCCTTGTATTCTTGAAGGGCTTAAGGTAGATAACAGAAATGAAATAATTACAAAAAAGCAACTCAAACAAAAAGCTATCATAAATAAAAACATAATCATCCTATCTCCAATGCCTACAAACAAGTACAATACCCACAAAAATGCTTCTCCTCTCACACCCCACAGCAGCAATAATTTACAGAATGCACTTTGACAAAGAAATGTTTTACAGGTTCTCCCAAAAGACACTGTTCAGCTGTTCAGTCTGAGGCTAACAAGAAAAGGCTAAGTTTCTGGTGAAAGCCAGGGGGACAAAACAGGAGGAATCAACAACAGATAGCATGAGATAGATCTGAGGTAGTACATATGTTGAAGTCAGAGAGTCAATGCATCAGGCCTGAGAGTCCCAGGTCAGGGAGGTCTTGAAAAGGAAGAACCAAAACCTTGAACTGAACCCAGAAGCCAATAGGCAACTGGTGCAATAGTTTAAGCTCAGCTGTTGTGTGCTCATAGTAGTTAGAGTTTGTCGCAATTGAGCACCCACATTTTGTACCAGCTGAAGCTTCTGTGTTGTTTTCAAAGACAACCTAACATACATATTGTAGGCCTTAAAATTATAGTAGCGTGAATCAACATGACCAGGTTGGCTGGCTCAAGAAGAGAGGACAATTTATTAACCCGATAGAGCTGAAAGAGCAAAACCTTTGCCCCAGCATGAATGTGTTTTCCAACACTAAGAGAGCTGAAAAAGCACTCCAGGTCAGTGATGATGTATGCCATCTAAAACAAGACCTCAGAAATTACAAGACGTCAGAACAACAATGAGATACAATGGTAAGTTTCATTGACACATCCTGTCACTCTGCTCAGTAACATTTGAAGCCTCCCTCTAGCCTAAGGAATCTTTCTCCAACATAAATGAACACTTTCACCGCAGAAAGGCTGGAGAAAGGCTCTGCTGAGTGCAATGGTAGGATATATGCAAATATATAGTTAACTATCCTGTCACTGAAACAGTGAAGACTTGTGAATATGAATGGTGAACCTTCTGGGTCTAGCCATCTAATTCTGTACTTGTGAGTGTCCACAGCTGAGTTTTGGTGGACAATCCAAGCAAACTGTCCTGTACACTGCAGGCAGGGCCAGTCTGTTCTCCTCAAGAGAGACCAGAACCTAACAGTTGACCAGGCTTGGTTAATTGGAGCACTAGGCTTATACCTTGTGGACCAGTTGATCCAGCAAGTTTCCCCTCCCAATTTAAGGCTTAAATAGGCTGAGAGGGAAGCAGCTCCACCTGCTCTGGCAGCAGCACCTGGGGCTCATCTTGTCCAGTCTCAACTGGAGGTGGATTTGGGTGGGCTTGTGAGCAAGGTCCTGGGCCAATGCTTAGTTGTCCCTGTGCCTGGAGGGACAGAGGGAAGTTCTGGTGGAGGTACTTCAGAGGACAGCAGAAGACAGGAGGGCCTGGTGTGGTCATGAAGAATCGGACTCGACTGTGCAACTGAACAACAACAACAACTCCAGCTGCAGACTTCTCAGGGGCAAGTTCTGGAGGAGGAGTTCCAACTGCAGGATCCTCAAGGGCAAGTTCTGGGGGAAGAGCTCCAACTGCAAGGACAGCAGGGGCAGCATCTGGAACAGATTAACAAGGGGCATCTATCCTGTGGGGGTCTCCTGGAATTCCCTGCTCTACCCCAGGCCATGTTTCTGGCTCCTCAGGCTTCTCTGAGGTTTCTGAGTTGGAGTCCAGAGCAGTGTTCCCTCTAAGTTGAGTTAGTGTGAGCTAGCTCACAGTTTTTTCGCCTCCGGCTCACACATTTTTTGTCTTAGCTCAGGAAGGAGGGCTCCAGAGCAAACTAATTTATGCAGTAGCCAAATCGCTCACTCACAGCTTTAATGCCAGTAGCTCACAAAGTAGAATTTTTGCTCACAAGACTCCACAGCTTAGAGGGAACATTGGTCCAGAGCCAGCTCAATGACACAAAAAATGGACCGATTCACATGATATGAAGACCTCATGGCCAGAAGTTTCAAGAAATAACTTCTTGCTTCGCTCCAGTATCAAGGAATTATGCTTGCACGCTCCTGAGACTTCACTTCTGAATGTAGATTCCATCGTATTTCACGACTGTGCACCAGAGATAGGGATTCAGCCTTCACAATCAAAGATGTATGATCCTTTCAACTGGAGATGCTGTGGATTGAACCTGGGACCTTGTGCATTCCAAACAGGGGCTCTTCCACTGAGCCATGGCCCCTTCCTTCTTAGCCTGATTTCATCAGATCTCAGAAGTCTAGTAGGCTTGGGGCTTGGATGGGAGACCACCAAAGAAGGCTCTGCAGAAGGAAACAATGGCAAGCCACCCCTGCTTCTCACTTGCCTTGACAACCCCACAAGGGATTGCCATGAGTTCGTTGCAACTTGACCGCACTTAACATAGGTATGAAGGGGCTCCCCTTCCCACAGTGACATCACCTACCCCAAGCCAGGGGGACCTTAGTACCTGGTGGCATACATTGGGGCCTTATCCAAAAAATGTTAACCAATGCTAAAGAGGATTACAAAGCCCACTCAGGTGTGCCCCTGAGTGGAATTTACAGCCTGGGGATTCTATTTGTCTACCAAACACTTGCGAGGCCTCCAGCCAGGGAGGAAGTTGGGGTGGAAATATGTGGGACCTTTTATAGTAACTCGGGTTAAAAATGAGGTGGCTGTTGAACTGGATTTGCCTAAGTCTCTTAAGCATATTCACCCCGTGTTTCATTTCAGCTTGTTGAAAAGGGATTCAGGTCCAAACAAATTGAGGCCACGTCCAGCAGCCACTCCACCTCTGATGCTGAATGGTGAACCATATCAAGAGGTTGAAGAAATCTTGGACTCTAAACTGAAACATGGTTGCTTGTATTATCTGATTAAGTGGAAAGAGTTTGACCCCTACCATAATGAGTGGGTGCGCAGTGAGCACGTTAACATCTCCCCAAATTGTGCATGCCTTCCATAGGGCTTACTCTTTAAAACCATCGGGGTAGGGCCTTTGGGGTGGCAGAATGTCAACCAAGTGCCTGGCTTGGACTTGGTTGCCATGGAGATGTGAGGGGTGTGTGTGAACAAGAATGTCTACTTTCGTTTCTGGACTCCTTGCTGTTACCTGCCTGATGTGCCCATGTAACCTTGAGCCCTACACTGTCTTAGCATTCTCTTTCTCCTGAGAAAATTAGGCTGTTAGATTGGCGGGCTTGTAGCTTAAGTGCAATTGGCCGAGAGCCACTAGCATCTGTTTGATTGCAGTATAATTGCTTGCTTTGCATGCTTAACCTCAGTTCTGACAAAGAACGTTATAAGTCTGGATCGTATCAATGTCTCAATAAACTTTAATTCTTCTGAATGACTGTTATTGGGAACTGATTTCTCCAGGGGCTCTGACAGCTTGAAGGAAAATTCTTAGGCCTCCATGGATAATAGGACTCAAGCTTCTGCTCCCCAATATAGGTGAAGGTGTGTGTTGGTAATTGGGGATTCCCTGCTGAGAGCGGTAGAGGCTAAAGTGTGTCAATTGGACTTGTCATCTCGAGAGGTATGCTGTCTACCTGGTGCACGTGTCCAGGATGTGACAGAAAGGGTAGGAAGACTCAATAACCCCAAGGATTATTATCCTTTCATGCTCATCCATGCGGAAATAAATGAAACTGTCCGGCATAGCCCAGAACTTATTAAAAGAGACTATGTGGCTCTGGGTAAAAAGGTGAAGGACTTGGGAGTGTAGGTTGTGTTTTCATCAGTTCTTCCTGTCAAAGACTGTGGCTTAGGCAGGAAAAGAAGAATACGGCAAATAAATAACTGGCTACATTGAAGGTGTCAGAAATGGTTTGTATGTCTGGACTATCGCTTATGCTTTCAAAATGAAACTCTTCTATTGGGAGATGGTTTGTGCAAGGGTAGGAAAAATGTGTTTAATAAGAGCCTTGCAAACCTAATAAGGAGAGCTTTCAACTAAATCAGAAGAGGGAGGGAGACAAGAATTCAAAGCCTAGTATGATGCCAATAACTGGAGAGAAGAATGCTAAAGTTTTGCAGAGAGTGGCACATATGCTAGGTAACATTAACTCGCAGGTAAGTACGGAAACTAAAACCTCAGGGCACATTAAAAAATGGATTCTGATTCCTCTACACTAATGCACAGAGTATGGGAAACAAGCAGGAGGAACTTGGAAGTCCTAATACAGGCAGTGACGGCCCCAGGTTTTTTCACCCACTAGGCGAGGATACATTCTGATGCCCCCCCCCGTGTGGGGTGGGACAGGGGTGGGTGCTGGAGCCACAGTGGGCATGCCGAGGGGATGAGCTGCAACTGCATGGGGGGGCAGGATCGCTCGAGGGGGGGGGCCTGTGCCAGGCTGCAAAAGGAGCTCCAAAGATACAGTGGGGGCAGCAGAGGGCGAGTGGCACTTTCCCATTGTCCCAGGCTGTTCCCCGTGCCTGTCCCCCCCACCTCCTTCTCTTTCTGTCTGGGGGGCTGCAAAGAGGGGAGTCTCTTGCCGGGGATGGAGCAAGAAGCCGGCTAGGGAGGCTTCCTGTGAAGGGCGAGGAGGTGACGAGGCTGGCCAGAATGGTGCCCTGTCAAGCCGTCGCCCTAAGCAACAGTCTAAAATTTAACAATAACGGGCCGGCCCTGAATACAGGAAGGGGTCTATGACCTAATAGGCATTACTGAAACTTGGTGGGATGATGCTCACAATTGGAATATTAGGATTGAGGGGTACAGCTTATTTAAAAGGAACAGACAAATAAGGAAGGGCGGAGGAGTTGCATTATATGTAAAGGAGGTATATACTTGTGAGGAAGTATGTGAATATGGGCATGGAAGTCCACTTGAGAGTCTCTGGGAAAAATAAAAGGAGTAAGAAATAATAGTGATATTATGGTGGGGGTCTGCTATAGACCACCAAGCCAGACAGAGGCCTTGGATGACACACTCCTAGAATAGATTACAAAGTTCTCAAGGAGACAGGACATGGTGGTAATGGGAGATTTCAGTTACCCAAATATCTTGTGGAAGTCCAACTCTGCTGAAAATGAAAGGTCCAATAAATTCCTGACTTGTATTGCTTACAACTTCCTTTTCCAGAAAGTAGAGAGGGAAACAAGGGGATCTGCTATCTTGGGCTTGATTCTCACCAACAGGGAAGAACTGGTTGATGAGGTGAAAGTAGTGGGCACCCTCGGTATTAGTGACCATGTAATTTTGGAATTTACACTCTTGGAGGAGGGGAAAGCTGTATGTAGTCAGACATATAGGTTGTACTTCAGGAAAGCAAAATTTGACAAACTTGAAGTTATGCTTGGTAGAATCCCATAGTCAGAAAAACTTAAGGAGAAGGGAGTACAAGTGGGGTGGGAGTTTCTGAAAAGAGAATTTTTTTTCATCCCCCTGGGGGGAGGTTTTTATTGGGTTTTTTTTCAAACTACAAAACTACAACAGAAAATATGGGGAAGGGAACTACATCTAGGGGAAAAAGAAATAAGACCCACAACTAACTAAAAACCCAAGAGTAGGAGATCAATACATCAGCTTAACACCATGCTATTTTCAAAAAGCTACTAATAATACAATGAACTTAGTCGGTTATGCTAAGATAATATCATTTAACCATCCCTTTAA
>NW_015163614.1:1188451-1214616 GCF_001447785.1 Gekko japonicus | reverse complement strand
ATGTTTTAACTTGCTCTATAAATTGTCCATCTCCAAGTATCTTTCTTATACACCCTGTTAAAACGAATGATCTCAGTTTTGGTATAATTAATCATTAATAATTCCTCATTACACTTCTTACTAAAGATTCTTAGGGCCCGTTTAAGACCAACTCTGGTTTGGGACAGTAAGATAGCATCATCCGCATACATCAGTATTGGAACCGCCTCTCCACCTGAAAAATTAGGGGCGTGAATGTCTACCCTATGCAGAGACTGAATAAGGGAAATAACATATATATTAAACAAGGAGGGGACAAGTAAACAACGCTGTCTTACTCCCTTCCGAGAGGGAATAGATTTTGATAACATTCCTTTACCATTACATCTTGAAAAGTTAGGGGCGTGGACGTCTATCCCATGAAGAGACTGAATAAGGGAATTAACATATATATTAAACAGGGAGGGGGCAAGTAGACAACCCTGTCTTACTCCCTTCCGAGAGGGAATAGATTTTGATAACATTCCTTTACCATTACATCTGATTTGTAGTTGCGTATTCTCATGAACCTTAATCATCAGATGCAGAAGTCTTTTATCTATGGTTTTGCAGTTCAATTTTGCCCAAAGTCTTCCCCAAGATACAGAATCAAAGGCCGCCTTCAAATCCACAAAGGCGACAAAAAGAGATTTCTTGGCAACTCTCATATATTTTTGAACAACATAGTCTAAAACAAGACAGTGATCAAGAGTTGATTGACCGAGGGTGAAGCCCGCCTGTTCTTTGCTTAGATAATTATCATG
Source organism: Gekko japonicus (assembly GCF_001447785.1). Classification (NCBI taxonomy): domain Eukaryota; kingdom Metazoa; phylum Chordata; class Lepidosauria; order Squamata; family Gekkonidae; genus Gekko; species Gekko japonicus. The sequence goes on along the minus strand of NW_015163614.1, from coordinate 1,213,834 downwards.
TTCAAGCCAGTTATGTAATTTAGTTTGCAGATGTCTTGAGTACAATTTACCTATGGTATTTAGAAGACTAATCGGTCGGTAATTACTAGGATCAGACCTGATACCTTTCGTATATATAGGATTAATAATTGCACGTCCCCAGTCTGTTGGAATTTGAGCAGTGTGGTCAATATAAGTAAAAAGTCTGGCCAATAACGGTGACCACCAGTCAGCATTGCTCTTGAGAAGGTCTAGAGGAATAAAGTCACTGCTAGGAGACTTCCCATTCTTTAACTGCTTAATCATTAGGGTAATCTCTTCTGTTGCCACCTAGTTAATACATGGGCCCGTTTTTTTGACTTTAATAAAGCCTTGTAGGCTTTTTTACTGAGCTGGAAGTCATTTAATTTATTTGGATTTGCCAAAGATGCTTTACAACTCACTATAAGATTCTGCTTGGCCTGAAAACATTGTTTTAAACCACCTTTTATGAACATTTTTATTTTTATTATTTGGGGGCATGTTGGGTCTCGTTAATATCGGATCAAATAATTTAATAAGATCACTATAGAGAGCCAACAAACAATCACTGTCCACTGGAGAATTTATAATCCTAGAAAAGAGTGCCATGCCCTCCACCGAATGTGATCGTGCAATACATTCCGCATTAAGTGCGTTGTTCCATTTATTTTTGATCTTAATATCAGCAATCTCCTCCTTTTGGGTCATTCTGATACACGAATTTGCCCGTTGGACTTCAGAGACCCAACTAAAATTTAATGGAAAATGGTCACGTTCAGGTCTCTAAATTCCTAGACCTGTATCACTTGTGCGTATGCTTGATTTTATATTGTATGTGTGAGAATCTCTCAGTAAAAAAATCACTGCTTTAGAAATCACTGCTTTAGAAACAGACACTGCCTCAGTGTCTATTTCTGGGCTCTGGGAAATCTAACTACTGTATACATAGTTTATTGGTCCCATAGTTAATGCCTATTGCCATTTAATAATAATAATTCCCCACATTTATTAAGAAATAAGGCAATTTGGCTAACAACAAGTGATGAAGAGAGGAGAGAACTGGTCAATTCCTACTTTCCTTCAATCTTCTCTTGTGAGGGAAATGGTGCTCAGCATGGCAAAAAACAGAACACATGATGAGGGAAGAGAGTTGCAGCCTAGGATAGGCATGGGGTAGTATATAAACACCTAGACCGATTTCCCACTAGCCACTGCTCCGTCCTCGCTCTTCCTTCCCCCCGATTCTATGTGTTCATTTCCCACCACTTGCTACACGGCTGCATTTTGCCCCTCAGCTTCACTCGATTTTCCCATGTCTTCCCGAACTGACACGTAGAATCGAGGGGAAAGGAAGAGTGAGGATGGAGCAGCGGCTAGTGGGAAATCGGTGCTAGTTTCTTTAAATGAAATGAAGTCCTTGAGGCCAGATGAACTACATCCAAAGGTACTAAAAGAACTTGTAGATGTAATTTCTGAGCCTCTGTCCATTATTTTTGAGAATTCTTGGAGAACAGGTGAGGTGCCAGAAGACTGGAGGCAGGCAAATGTTGTCCCCATCTTCAAGAAGGGGAAAAAAGGAGGATCCGGATAACTTGACATCTATACCTGGAAAAGTTTTAGAACAAATCATCAAACAGTCAGTCCTTGAGCACTTAGAAAGGATGGCTGTGATTACTAAGAGCCAGCATGGGTTTCTCAAGAACAAGTCATGCTAGACTATCTTTATCTCCTTTTCCCAGAAAGTTACTACCTTGCTGGATCAGGGGAATGCTGTAGGCATAGTTTATCTTGATTTCAGTAAGGGTTTTGATGAAGTTCCACATAATATTCTTGTAGACAAATGTGGTTTGGATCCTATTACTATTAGGTGGATTTGTAACTAGTTAACAGATTGTACCCAAACAGTGCATGTTAATGGTTCCTCATCCTCTTGGAAAGGTGTGAGAAGTGGAGTGCCTCAAGGATCTGTCCTGGGAACAGAACACATGATGAGGGAAGAGAGTTGCAGCCTAGGATAGGCATGGGGTAGTATATAAACACCTAGACCGATTTCCCACTAGCCACTGCTCCGTCCTCACTCTTCCTTTCCCCCCAATTCTACTTGTTCATTTCCCACCACTTGCTACATGGCTGCATTTTGCCCCTCAGCTTCACTCGATTTTCCCCGTGTCTTCTCGATCCTGTTTTGTAGAGATCGAGAAGACGCGGGGGAAATCGGGTGAAGCTGCGAGGCAAAATGTGGCCGTGCAGCAAGTGGTGGGAAACTGACACATAGAATCGAGGGGAAAGGAAGAGCGAGGATGGAGCAGCGGCTAGTGGGAAATCGGTGCTAGTTTCTTTAAATGAAATGAAGTCCTTGAGGCCAGATGAACTACATCCAAAGGTACTAAAAGAACTTGCAGATGTAATTTCTGAGCCTCTGTCCATTATTTTTGAGAATTCTTGGAGAACAGGTGAGGTGCCAGAAGACTGGAGGCAGGCAAATGTTGTCCCCAACTTCAAGAAGGGGGAAAAAAAGGAGGATCCGGGTAACTTGACATCTTTACCTGGAAAAGTTTTAGAACAAATCATCAGTCAGTCAGTCCTTGAGCACTTAGAAAGGATGGCTGGGATTACTAAGAGCCAGCATGGGTTTCTCAAGAACAAGTCATGCTAGACTATCTTTATCTCCTTTTTCCAGAAAGTTATTACCTTGCTGGATCAGGGGAATGCTGTAGACATAGTTTATCTTGATTTCAGTAAGGCTTTTGATGAAGTTCCACATAATATTCTTGTAGACAAATGTGGTTTGGATCCTATTACTATTAGGTGGATTTGTAACTAGTTAACAGATTGTACCCAAACAGTGTATGTATGTGTGGGGGAGGCATTTATGAATTTCCTGCATTGTGCAGTGGGTTGAACTAGATGTCCCTGGATGTCCCTTCCAAGTCTATGGTTCTATTCTATGACTCCCTGGAACCATTACAGCACACAAAAATGATGCCAGAGAGGGGAACCTGAAGCCCATTGTCCCTGCACAATGCAGTCAGGATCAGAAATGGGCCTGCGTACACCTGCAAGGCACAGAACTCCCATAGCACGTCTGACACAAAGTCCTCATGGCAGTCACAAGGACTTTGTACCATGGGAACTGGCCCAGTGCAACTGCCTTCTCACTGTCTCCCAGGTTCAAGGTAGCTTCTAAACTTGTCTTCAAAAAGTGAAGAACACAAAAACACACACACAAGGAAACTGTTATTTCATCTCCCTCAAATATTTTTACACTTAATCATAACCAAAAATGGGCACAATCCAGAGGAAGTTAGGTATGTTTAAGTCCCATGAAAATGATGGCTGAACTGAGGCAGGATGTAACTTGAGAATATTTTTGTCCCTTCTGCCTGCTCTCAGCAGTTTTGCATACTGTTTTGCAGAACTGTGTGCAAAAGAGCAGAGGTCAGGTGCAGAAGGAATGCATGCACACTGCTGAGGTGAATGGGTTGTCACTCCTTTGCTTTGATCCAGTCACGTACAGTTGACTAACCAAAGCAGAAGGTGTGCAGAGAGAATTTTGACTCATATCCAAACACGTCCCACCAAAAGTAAAGAAATGTGAATGAACGATAGCTCCACCCATATCCACTCTAATGCTGTGGTTGTCCATTTGTATTTTCCAAAGGAACGTGCATCTTATCCACGCTCGGCTCGTCTGCCTAGGGCCCTATTCCGTTGTTAGTTTTAGTGCTTCAGCCTCAGCTAACAGGACAGTAAGTTGTTTGTGATCCTCCCCATGAACAGATCACCTTATTGTGTGTGAATAGGGCAGCATGTGTTTTCTGGCTTCAGTATGTGTGTTTTCTGGCTTCGTATAGGGTGGATGAGAATTCTGTGAGCTATTAATTCTGTAATTAAATTATGCCGCACATGCATGTTTGCATATACCTGCTTGTTATATGTCCTTTATAGCAAAATGTAAGATTCCTCCTCACTTTTTGAGCTACAATCCTTTGCTCCAAGTTTTGCAGAAGAGACTTAGGAACAACAGACAGAGCACTGTGGTATGGTATGCGAACTAGGAATACTGCAGTAAAGACCTTAACCATCAGAACCTACCCAACATTCACATCTAGTATTACATGCTATATATCCCTTATAAACTGTTTGAAAGCTGACTTTACCCAGCATCAAACTACACCCACCATCTATCCTGATGAACTGACCTGAAACATCTAACTGTAACAAGAATGGTCTTTATACAAAGCTTTAAGATTTGAAAGCAATCCATTAATGCTCTAACTTTTTAAGCAACAAAACATTACTGATTTCCTTTCACATAATAAGGAAACAATGTTTTATGTTGCAACAAATCCCTTATAAAAAAAATTAAAGCTCTTGTAAACATGTCACTGAGATATATCTTCCTTAAGACTGTTGTTTTCATGTGGACAGCCACTATAAATCATTTTTAATTGGATGGTGGTATAAAAGAAACACTCAGGTAATATTTATCTATCAGAACATTGACATGATTAACAAATTTGTGCCTGTTCTAAACAGATAATATGGCATAAACATCAATATCCTAAACAGTGATGGATAGTGCTTCAACTGGAGAGTTTTCTTATTAAAGTTTGATGGTGTCTGGATAAAAGAAGCTACATAACTGCCAGAGTTTATTATTTTTGTTAATGTATATGCTTGTGGTTTAGGACTGTAAATTATTGGGGGGGGGGGGCGTGGCACCACACTTTGTTGGGTGAAGCACTGTGGTGGTTCAGACTAAGGTGTAATATTTTCTGCCACCATGCCAACTTGCCAGAGACCTGATTAATGCCATGGTTGAATGGGGCCAGTTGAATGGGGCCAGTTGAATTCTATCTGAAAATAACATTTCTGATTCTGGCCTGGCTAATCATTCTGAAGAAGGTAACAGCGTTCCGTGCACCTTGGTGTTTAGTCATGCCGGCCACATGACCACGGAAATGTCTTTGGACAGCGCTGGCTTTTCGGCTTTGAAACGGAAATGAGCACCGCAACCCTAGAGTCGGATTCGACTGGCTTTCGAGCAAGGGAACCTTTACCTTTACTAATCACTCTGAATTATTCATATTTCAGGAAGAACAAATTGTCAACTGGCTACTACTACCCGCTTCTTGCTTTCATGCCTCTCTACTTTGTAATCTGTGATTTAGGCTGGCTAATCTCCAGTTTATCTCTTTTCCTTGCATAACCCTCTCTGGCTCCTCTGACAGTGACAGAAAGATACAGGAAGGTTCAAAGGAATAGCTACAAATAGTAGATAGACATTTGGAACAATGTATTTATAGCCAGGACTAATCAATGCTTTCTAGAAAGCGAAGCTGCAAAAATATGAGGGAATCTTGTACGTTTTATGGAGACAATGTCTGGCGGAAAGAGGAGGAGAAGAAAAGCATTGTGGCACCAGGGGCAGAAGGGTTCGACTGGTGTAAAGTGGGAAGGAACTAGATTTTGGTACCTGGTCCTGGTTCATATTCCTTTTGTTAGCACGATTATGGATTCCTTTGTGTGCTGCTGGTATACCTTTAGCTCAATGAGACTACAGGGTACAGCATTGACTGTTCACACTTGTCTGTTTGTTTTCTGTTTACCATGCTGGCATTTTATAAAGGGCACTTGTATGTGCAGTGGGAGCAAGTGCGCATTATCAAAAGCATATGTATGAACCTATGATGATAAACCCTTATACACGATGGCTTTGCAGTCAGACCCCTCCCCTCGCTTTGGGGCAGTTTATAGCTAGAAAACCATAAACACCCTTCCTAAAATGTCATCCCAAATATCCTAAGTGCAATACATTGCCTGGCCCAAAATGACACAAAACGGATGCCAGCCAGAGACAAACCTGGACATATAGTTTAGAAGTGTGAGAAAGGGCAGCTAACAACCTCCTCCCCAGCCTAGAGAGACACATAATTAAGGGCAATGGGTCTCCCAAGAAAACTACTGCCTCACCTTGAATTAACCTTGCCAACGCCCAGTCTCACTTCCCCTCACCCATTTACCCTGATTAAGCAACACTTAACACTATCCACCAAAACACAGAAGCTTTTTCCATTTGGTACTTACAGGGTCATCAAGCACCACTTACACTTATAGTCCACCTCAGATAAACCCATCAAGCTGTTCCCAAAGCATTGCTCACCTCCCAAGTTATCGTTTTGGGGGACGAATATGTCAGCTTCCCCCACGGGGCATTTTGCTTTCTAAATTATGGCATCCTGCTCCATAGCAGTGTGTGTGTGTCTCAGACCTCTGTCACGGCTCAGGTGGGGTGTCACCTGACGCTGCCACCATTCTGGTTCCAGGCTCCCTTGAGAAGGCCCAGAGCACCCTCCCAAGACCTTCTGACCTCCCTTATGGCCAAATAATAGGCGTGAGGACCAGGCAGAGTGAACAATGAAAATAGTTTATTGTAGAGGAGGTCAAACAACCAAGGTGCAGAATTATAACAGTAAGTGGGTGAAAAGAAATCAAATGCCCTAACACGTCTAAATATATACTGTCCCTAGCTCACTATTCCAAGTGGCACTAAACTACTCACCCTTCCCTCAGGATGAGGGTCTCTTCCCTACAGCAGCCTCAGTCCCTTCTGGCTTCTAGGAAAAAGAACAGCTTTTCCTGCTGCTCCAGATCTTTTATTCCAAGCCCTCTTTTCCTATTGGTCAATTTTGGCTCAAAAACCTCTCAGGGGCTTCTGGGAGTTGTAGGCCCAGCCTCACCTACTGCTAGCCAAGCTCCCTGGGCCTAGCAGGCCTCTGGTGGCACAGCCCAGATCATGACAATCTCACACTCCCAAATCTGTTTGGGTCTTCTCTTCTTCTCTCTATGAAACACTGGCCATTTTGTTGTTGCTTTCATGGACCTCTTTCTTTGAGACTGGTAATTAATTTGTTTTCTCCCCTTTTCTCCCTGAATTCCTCTTAGCTAGCTTGCATGTGTCTCTGTGTGTGTTTTGCCCTTTTATTTCTCTTTTAATAAAAAAAACCTTTCTGGTTGAACATCTGCCTGGTTTATTTGAAGAGTTCTCTTAAAGGAAAAAGTCCCATAAACATAGGTGGAGAATCCCAGTTACCCCCTCTCTGTTTGTCTCCTTTTAAACTAATTTTCCCCAATTAAATAGGAGATTGCCTCTTTGGGTGACAGGGTTAGCGGCCTTTTGCACACACAAGCTCAGGTTTAAAAAATTCAAAACTGGCAATGGACAATGCACTAGTTCATTCAAGCACAACATCAGGCATGATTACTGATGTCATCTTGGAGCTACCAGATGATGCTAGAAATTACAATTCCATATTTGAAAAGAAGTAAGTAGCAAACTTAAAAATGTAAGCAATTATGAGATGGCCTCTTGGCACTGAAAGCCCCCTTCTGGAAAAAGATGTGTGTTTAGGAAGAGGAACACAAGGATAACTATAAATGCAGCTGGAACAGCCCATTTCTTACGTGTGCAAACAAAGGCATAGGTGGGTCAAGTATAGGTTAATTTTAGTGTCATATTTAGGCCTTCACATTTCACTTCTCTGAATGATTAGAACTACCAGAGACAGTGTTTCCCAGATTTGGTTTCTTTGGAACAGAGAGCAAGGGAGATGTACAGTGTCTTGGGTCAGTCACAAGCTCTGGCACAGCTGTCCTTGAAAAAGAGCAGTTTGTGTCAGAGTTCTCTCAGCCCCACCCACCTCACAGGGTGTCTGTTGTGGGGAAGGGAAGGGAAAGGAGTTTGTAAACCGCTCTGAGACTCCAAGTGAAGGGCGGGGGGTATAAATCCAATCTCTTCTTCTTTGCAGTATTTTATTTACAAATATACAACTAGAGTACAGGAGGAGGCATCCACAAATATACAGGGCAGCAACCAGCTTTGAGAGGCATCTCATTCAAGAACTACCAGGAGACAATTAACTTCCATTCAGGAAATGTACAGAACTGTTCAAAAACAACAACAATCTTTTGCCCAGTGTCCCCACTGTGTAACGATATTGCCAGTACTCAGACAGCAATCTTGCAACAATATCTTTAAAGGCCGGGGCATGTAGTGTGGGACTCCGGTCAAAGGTTAAGGGCCCAGAATTATTGTAATGCTGTTTTTGGGCTGATGTTTTTCTTAGGTCATTATGTTGTACAGAGTGGGTTTCTTGTTTTGGAATTTGTCCAAGATTTTTGTGGACTTTGTCTCTCAAACTTAATCCACTCCTATGAGGACAATTTGTAAGCAGGCATTCTATTAGGTTGCTGTGGATATGGGAAGAGAGTGGATATGGTTTAACGGGGAAAAAAGGTATAGTATTTGTAATTATTTTCTTTTTTCTAATTCATAATAAATATAGCAATGTTATCGTTAAAAAAACTTGAACTTTCATCATGCTCACCTTCAGATGGAATACAAAAAGACACACAAAAAACACCAACTCTGTGAAGCCAGAAATGTAATTAAACCCTTTTCTTACAGATGGTCTCACATTCATTGGCGATAAGACTGCAGTGACAGGCTAGTTAATCTAAACCTTCCTGCACGTATTACTTAACACAATCTCCTAAGACATTTCTATGCAGCCTGAACACAACTGCACTAGGATGAGGACTTGCACATCTATTTCATCACAACATGAAAGGAGACTCCAGGGGTGCAGTTTCTGCTGAAGAATATTATGGCTTCTTAAGGGTTCTCTGTTTGGTGAAATCTTTTAGCTTCTTTGATGACCTCTGCAAGCCTCTGGAAACCCTACAATAAAAAAAAGGCAAGCCAGTCAAGCGCCGTTGCAGGGCCCTAATATAAAGGAATAACCAAGGAACCAAGACCAATGACTCAAAAGAACCCAGTTTTGCACTTGAGACATCAAATTAAATGCACAGCAATATGCACAGGCAATGTGAAGGAACACTGTGGTGAATGGGGAGTCTGTGTGAACCTTCCAAAGCCCCATCCAGCCTTCCCTCCGTACGCCATATAAATGACTCCTGCTCTAGAGCCTTAGAAGCATGACACGGAAATAGAAGGCTGGGTAAAGGATGTGAGGAAAGACCACCCATTCCCTGCAGTGCCTCCTTGTATTATTTGCGTGCAGGGCTCTACTGGTAGCAGGAGCTCCTTTGCATATTAGGCCCACTAGTGTAGCCAATCCTCCAAGAGCTTACAGAGCTCTTCTTACTGGGGCTACTGTAAGCTCTTGGAGGATTGGCTACACTAGGGGTGTGTGGCCTAATATGCAAAGGAGCTCCTGCTACCAGTAGAGCCCTGTTTGCGTGAATGCCTAGGTACTCAGGGTGGCAGGGGGTCAGGGAAAACAGGCAGTTACTCCTCAGAACAATCCTTAACAGAGTTACACCCTTCTAAGCCCACTGACTTCAATGGACTTAACGCTAAGTTAATTGACCTGGCAACATTTCTCGGGTACTAAGTCTAAAACCATTTGAAAAAGAAATGAGATGCCTAAAAGGCTTCACATGTTATATACTAAACACCAACAATCTGGCATAAACTTTTCCCCATATTTGCCCTGTGTGCATATGGTAGAAAACCAATATTTGTTGCTGGAAAACATTATAAAATGGTTCTAAGATCACCCAAATGGAGTAACTTCCAGCCAGTGACTAAGTCGTTCAGTCAGGTGTACACAAAACAGGCCCATAATGCACAAACTGAAGCAACCCCCCCCCCAGCAATATGGCAGTACCGACTGGAGTGGGTAAGACTCTGAAATGGAAGTTTAACTCTGGGTGATGAAGAACAGAGATTTAGTGACAGCAACCCTGACTAAACAGTTAACTGCACTCACCTGATCAATCTGGCTTGGAGAAGATAACGAGAAGGAAGCTCTGACATATGAACTAGGTTCAGAACTATCGATGTGAAACGCTTGCCCAGGAACTAGTAGGACCTAAAGAGGAATCCTTTGTGATCAGTTATAAGTTTTCTGTAACCTTCCAAATTGTAAAAGTATATATGTTGGCTTGTATGATCCAAAAATGGAGCAGTTTACAAAGTGGGCCTTTCCTGCCTCTCCCACCAGCTGCAGTCCACTGAACTCCCCACCTCTTGTTCGGGGTGTGTGTGTGTGTCTGTGTGTCTTTATGAACAGTATAAAGGACAAAGTGGGAGGAAGAAATTGCTGGAATCCCTCCCCACAATGTTTCTTTGTAGGAAAGAGGTGGTAGGATACAAGCCCTTGTTATTAAGAGCACCTTCCTCCCAGTATTATGTTGCAACCAGGAGGTATTTTTCATACTTGTTTCTCCAAAGCTTTTTCCATTATTAGGTGCTCTGTGTCAGAAATTCCTTTAATTTTAATCCAGAGAAACATTCCGGCAGCAGGGGCGTGCCAGTCTGCTAGGTCTAAAAAGAGAGAGAAACACATACCAGGGTGAAGGAAAATTTACTTTTAAGGAGATATTCTAGAATCACACTGATTATAATCTGTTGTTAAGCGGCACTCTCTTTTCCAACCTACCACTCTGAAGAATAGATTTAAACAGGGCTTTTTTTGTAGAAAAAGCCCAGCAGGAACTCATTAGCATAACAGGCCACACCCCTGACAGTGCTGCTCATTAGCATATTAGACCACACCCCATGTCTTCCCTTGGCTTGCCCGGGCAAGCCCCCCCTTGAAAGAAAGGGAAGGCAGTTTAAACTACCTTCACTTGGCTTGCCTGGGCACCCTGTGGCTGCAGGGAGCCTGGGCAAGCCGGCCCTTGGACAGGCCAGGGAAGGCATGGGAAGGCATTTAAAGGTCTCCCTGATCCTTCCAGACCCCCCCCCCGGCCCGCCCACCTCAGAGTCACCGGGTGGGGGGTTTACTCTCCAGGCCTTCCCTCTGTAGCCATGCACGCAAAGGTTTTGGCTGTAGTGGGTGTGGCCAACTCTGAAGCCAGCCAGAACTCCTTTCCTGTGCGTTCCTGCCAAAAAATAGCCCTGGATTTAAAAGCTTTCAGAGATGTAAGCTATAAAATTGATCTGAGTGTTCCTTGGTGCTGTCCCACCTTACAGGGTTGGCCTGCAGTGAGTAGTTCTACCAGTTAATGCTGCACCAAAGCAGAGTGGCGAAGCCCTCCAGGGAATTCTCAGCGGTCACATTGCACAGCTGTTTCTGGTCAGAAAGGGGTGGGCGGGCGGGATCAGTCCCCATTCTGAAAACAGCAGGAAGTTCCCACTGACCCAACTAGCCCAGAGATTCATAGAAGCAATTTCTCAATTACTGCATACTTTATTCAGCAACAGACACCAAGCTGTTAGTAAGTCCCCCTTAGCCTTCTATAAGGCAAGAGAACAAAGCAGCAGACTCCTACATGCACAGAGACAACACGCTACGGTGCCCCAGGGTCAGATGAACTGGCTGGCAGAATCTTCTCAGGATGAAAAGAGGACGACCCTTTTCCCCACTAAAGGCTCTCTTTTTATATTGTGTTCAAACTAATGGGCCTGTGGAGCTGCGCTACGTCACTTTGAACATACGTAACCATGTGTGTGACTGTATATTTTGTACATGCTGGAGTTGCTCTGAAGGATAGGACAGGGCAGAGCCTTCTTGGATCTCATCTGGATCTTGGTAACAGTATATTCTCATAGGACCAGCCTTAGGGGGTCTCGTTCTCTAGTAACAAACAACTAACATTCAAAGGCATTAAGCCAGTCCTCTGGTTATCTCTAGCTGTTGCAATAAGATACACTTGTTTTTGGGAGAGACAGGCAGGTTCTGTACTTCTTAGAAAGACAGAGAGACCTGGATGATTCTAAAATGGCGTCACTTTGGTCAATAGAAAATGTTAGCTAAAGTATAGAAAATGGCTCTCAAACTGCAGGGAAATGGCTCAGGAATGCAGGGTTGGTTTTCATACCTGTCTGAGATGCCTCCAACATATATATCTACACTTCACATAGGAGAAGCAGTTTGGCACTGTCACTGGCATGGGGACACATAGCTTCCCTTCTGCAATAAAACCGGATTTCTTCATCTACTTTATTAGGGTAGAGTTTATCCAAAGAATTGTGAGTTGATCTTCACATCATCACTTGTTGTTCCATGAGGGTGTTATTCATGCACTTCTCTGTGTATTTAGGGAAGCCTACTGATTTCCTCCTGATGACATCTTCCATTTAGTAACATACCTTAGGTTTTATTTTAAGTAGTTGTACATCAATCAAACATCACTTCTTGACAGTTCAAGGGCCTAATACTATCTCTGACCTTTTAGCCACTTGTCTGCTGCAGTAAGCATCACATCCCTCTGTGTCTTGTAGAATTCTATGACTCTGGAAGACAATCCATCTCAATTAGAAGACTCAAAAGTAAAGTCCTGATGGCAGAAACAACACATCTGAGCAGCAGTTTACAACAGAAACAAAAATCTGATATCATCTCATGGATACTACACACAGATTTGACTCAGTTTCGAATTGTGCTATTGAGGGCCAAACTAGACAAGTGGGTGGCCATGGGGCCAACCCATGGACACTGAAGCTGTTTTGGAAGAGAACATGGCCATTTAAAAATTGCCACAAGGGACTGATCCTGATTGGGCCCACGACACAGCGATAGCAGGCAATCTTGTTTGTTCCCTCTGTGTCTTTTAAAGCAACAATACAGCCTCCCATAGCTGTTTTGGCACTTGAAAAGGCACAGGCACAAACCCTTTTAAAATGGCTTTATTCTCCTCTGCAGTGATGTTGGTGGCCAGGGGTTTAAGTTTAATGGGTATAAGATCAGCTTAATGATGTTATATCAGTGGTACTAATGGACAAAAGTAACTACACCCCCCCACTCACTATACATGTATGTCATGAAAAGTAGGTTATACAATAAATAAAATAAACTTAGCTCAATATATGTGTAATAATACAAAGCAAAAAAATTCTCAGTGATCTAGTATACTAGATATATTTGCATTACCTGTCTACATGGTCAAAGAAACCTTTTTGACCCCACTGTTGAAGCAGCTGCGATATCATAAGCTGCAGAAATAAAACCTCTAGTAAATATTATGCTCATGTATCAAACAGATAGAACAAATAATCTAGATGGCAAAAATATTAGCAGGCACATGTGTCTAAATTCACTGTAACCTTTGAAAAAGCCCAAAACCTGAGTTCTCAAAGTGCTCTGCTAATACATGCCCTATCAAAATTATTAGGCTTGGTGCTGCCAAAGAACTGTGAGCGATATTCAGAGACCCAAAGCAGAGACTGCATGTATTGATCCCTAGTGCGTCCTAGTTTCCCATTCCACCATTCTCAATTATCCTGCTAACTCAAAGGAACAGACAAGGGGCTAGTTACAGCAAAACTGTATGTCCCAGAGCAGGCAGTGTTGCTAATTGGCTTTGTATATTTCCAAGTGCTGGAAAAGTTTTCAAACTTTTGAATATAATTCTCCCAAATACAATTTTCCTATATATTTCATAAACTATTTTTAACATCCAACTAATTGAAAGTACAGGTAATATGTGAAGGTATTGCTGCTTTAATCTCCATTTATATCTTTATCATATCTCCTTGTCCCTTAGAAAACATATATAACCTTTGTGCAAATCATGCTGTAAGTACAATAGAGGTGGGAAAGAGAAATGGTAAATGATTAACATTTTTTATAAAGAATTTTATTAGTTTATATAAAGAAAGTAGGGAAGGGGTAAGGAAGGAAAAAGGAAAATAAAATAATGTAAAATATTCAAGTTCCAGTTTAACATTCTGCATGCATATCTTCTCATTACAATTTCACAACTACTTCAAATGATGAACATTTATTCTTAATGTGACCTTTGTAACCGTGTATGGCTCTGCAATTCAGATGGCCAAGCAATTACTATCTATACAGAATTGTGAAACTAGTATTTCTTACACTAAAGCATATACAGGTGGGAGCTCTGAAGTACTCACCTGAGTGAAAGTGCTGGTATGCATTGTAGAGACCTGTACATGCAGAATAACTCTGTCAATGAGAGGTTTGGGACCAGTTAGAAAGCCTATTCTTAACCTAGGTAAAAGAAAGTAACAGTTACCTCAGAATATTGGGTACCATCAATATTTAATTAAAAGTTAATATGACATTATATTTGAAAACTCATCTTCTCCCCTGACATTTAACTTGACTTTGAATTAACAGCAAATAATTATATATGGAAGCAAGAGCATATAAAACCAATGAATTATCTGCTAGTCTGAAAAATTTAGCAATAGAACTTTGACAAGTGTAGGATGGGTGAATGCCTAACCATGATGCACTCTCAGAAAGAAGAATCTAGATTTTAGTAACAGAAAGGAGAGAAAGGTGGAATGGAAGATTTAAGAAAATAGCTGTAAACCAGTTATACAATAGTTGTAAATGAGCAATCATAGAAAGGAGAAAACTCCCTCCCCCAATCCACTGTGAGCGTTCTCTGAGCTGTCAGGGACTTGAACAGGCTCATCTATCCCCCTCTCCCTTCTTTTCTGTTAATGGATGTGTGGCATGATGGCTTTACTGCCCTGTAAATGCAAGGGTATTTTCTTTCAGACTTCCCCTGCCACCTCACAGTCCAGTCAGGAAAGCTGGGGCAGAAAGCTACTTCTTGCCTGTCCTTTCTTCCCTCTCTGATAGGTGCCACCACCTCGGGGTTAATACCTCCCCCCCCCTTAATGTAGCCTGAGAACCATCAGTAAAAGGGGTACATTTTGTTAGCATCACCAAGTAGCGATGCAGTGAGTAAGGAAGTGTGCAGCTTGTTAGTTAAACAATCTACGGGTAGCTACAAGACAGGTTCGAGGTAAGCTAAGCAAAACAGACAGAAGCATCACTGGCTATTTATTTACAATCCTTGAGCATCTGGTCATTGCCAGCTGCATGGTGCCCCACCCCAGGCATACCTACAAGCATCCTCCGACGTAATTTTCCTTTGCCCCACCTACAAGCATCCTCCGACGTAATTTTCCTCTCTCATCACGTGAGCAATCATGCTTTGCCCAACACCAACCACAACCACACAAAGGAATAGCTCTCCTTTTCAGACCCCCCCCTCCCAATGTGGACTCCTAGGGCCTTAGCCAATTCAGGTTCCAGGTCCTGGGGTTCACTCCACCCAAACATGTTCAATCAAGAGGTGTTAACACATCAAGGAGCTAACTGACCCTCTCTATCCAGAGAAGTCTATCTTTCTAATATTCTATCTGTCACAGGGACACCAACTCACCATTCCATCACCAATACTGTCACAGCATATCTTGCCTATTTGCCCATCATCCACAACAGGATGATCAACTGATCCAAATATTATGTCTGTTTTGGAGCATATTTAGTTCTCATCAGGCTGTTTTTCTGGAGGGGTTCCTCCCCTTTCACCTTTAGTAAATTTACAAAGTCATATTTTTCTGCCTAGCTGGATAGTTCCCCAAGTATGTAGAAATCTCTGCCTTGTTTGTAGATGGCCACATTGTGTCACTTTCATCATCCACATAGGGACCAGCCAGTTCACTATTGGAAATACATTTGCAAAATCAAGACAGTAATCCAGATTTCTATTTCTGAGAGCTTGATGGGGCTCTCCTGGAACTGCATTTTCCACTAGTGCTGTGCTCTAACCACAGGTGACCTTACCCAGAAGAGAGGACCTTAGAGAAAGAGTCAGCCCGCACAACTCGGCCATCAACGTCCATTGAAAGAAAGGTTGGTGCCCAAGGCTTGTAAAAGAAGACAAATAAGTATCTCCATTAATGGAACTTAAACATGCTGTTTTAAAGGCATTTGAGGCAGTGGTAACATGAGAGATTACCTGGTAAACTATCTGGTGTTATTGCTTTTAACTACTGGTGGCATGTGAGAGCCTGAGGACATGGAAATGCAATATGGAGTTTTCATTGCTGGAAACAGTGACTGCAGTCATAGGAACTTATCCAGAGAGAGTTAATCAGGCTGATAGTTAAGCAGTGTTTTAGCTGCTCAAGACCTTTTTACTTTTGTAGTTTTAAGTGCACCATCATGATTAGAGTAAACAATTCTACTAAACAAGAAAGAGTAGAGACAGATCATTCTGCAAGACATCAGGCATTTGGTCTCAGGGAGATGTAGGTTAAATGAAGATTTGCTTCCTATTCTAATGCAAATAAAAATTATAAATATAAAAAAGACTAAATGAGAACTCACCTTACTAAACTGAAGGAAGTAATATGGATCATCTTCTATTATTAGGAAATCATACTGTCTTGCAAGCTAAAAAGGAAGATAAAAACACCAACACATACATAAAGTTTATTAAATCAGAATGAATTGAATCCAAGGACTTCTTTCCTTCAGATTTCTCATTCAAAGTAAGGGAATCCTTGAACTCAACTTAATGACTTCGATCCTACAAAAGATTTATCATTATTTTATTCCACATTTCCCTGTTGTCAGTAAACATTCAGATGGAATGGGTGAATTCCAGTTTTGTTCCAGGTGTAAGCATTTTTTTAAATTGGTGGAGACTAATGGTCCTGATTCAGATAACTACATGCACTCTCATATACAACCATATCTTTCGCAAATACTTTCAATGAGGGAGATGATTCATGAATGCAAAAAAAAAAAAAAGTGTACGCAACTCACCTTGTTTCATGGGTAAAAACAGCAGAAGAGCAGTTCATTTTTTGAAACTGCTGGGCAAAGGAGAAGGGAAATTCATGTCTTTACCCATAAATTCCAGAGAATGTCAGAGGAGCCACAGAGTACTTCAATCAGCACCATATACACAGTACACACAACAAATCATACAGTTGCTAACTCAGTCTTCCTGTCCCCAGTTACTGAAGCCAGCACCACCTGCTAGTCAGAAACAGTATGACTGCATTTAGTCCTCTGTCTTCAATACAGCCTTCCAGGCTCGACAGGCATAGGTGAGAGTTCCCAGCGTTCTAGCAACCATCCCAAAATATGGCCAGTGGTTCAATAAAAGAACTACCTCACTGATCAGTGCTGGAAATTAATGGAGAAAGTGGTCTGTATTAAGGGAGCTCTATGAAAATTTCTCAATTTTTGTGTCTGGAACAGTCTGATGGATTAGACTGCAGAGCTGCAATTGAGCGTGTGTAATTAATGAATGCTTTAGCCATACTTTTTTGAAAAGTATATATTTTCCCTTGTCATATTGTAGTAAGACAAGTTATTACCCATATGCAATAGATTCCTCTTCTGCTCTAGCAATAACACTTACTTGAATAAAAGAATATGGATCTCAAATACAAAACAGTTTTGTGTCCTAACCTGGTGAATAAACTATATATTTTACTTTATAGTGAGAGTGGTAACGAATGGATGTGGTTACAATTATGGCTGAATAAGGCTACTTGATTGACAGGGTAGAACTATAGTGATGTTAAGCTTGGGGAAGCCACTCCTCAAATCACAGTACTCTTCAAGCGAAGAAGGGAGAGATTGCTGCCCCTCTCTGGGATCTGGCATCCACTTCAGACATATCCTATCCTACTACAGAAACACATTATTGCTCCCTCAAAATCCCATGAAATAAAACCATGTTCTCAGCACTTGCATTTTGCTGGTATGTAATACCTCGCAGATTCACCTGACCCAAAATGACAACTTTTTTGGCCTAAACTTCAAACTATTAATCTGACTGATATACCTGATAGATCTCTTTCTTGCGATCTTCTGTCAATGAGGTTCCAGTGGGATTGCTGCCATTAGGAATTGTGTAGAGAAATTTGGGGAGGCTGCTGTTGGGTTTTCTTGTGCCTTCTGGACTCCACCTGGAAAGAATTCCTTTCAGTTCTTTGGGAATAATACCATGTTGGTCACTGGGAATGCTGATGATGTTACTGCCCAACGGTTTCAGCTGTTTTAATCAAAATAATAAGAAAAGGCAAGAAAAGAGAACAACATTTATTTAAGCAATCCATTTTGCATTTCACAAATTTAATTATGGCAGCTGTTATAGTATTGCAGTACTGCTAATTCTCCCCTGTAAATCAACCTTAAGATTTTAAATTCTCTAACAGTGCAATCCTAAATAGAGTTATACTCTTCTAAACCCACTGAAATAAAGTGGATTTAGATGGGTGTACCTCAGATTAGGATGGCACTCTAATTCCCACACTGTACAGGTAATAAATAATATATGAGTCACATGTAAAAACTAATGAATAATTTAAAAATCACAGAAAAACAACTGTGGACTAATCCACTACAGTTGTGCATTTTGTCCTGATGTGATCCCTCCCCTGTTCCATTTCACGTTACATCTTTAGGGTACCAGGAGTCTCAAACTAGGGCTCCCAGGGCCTTTGGCATCATGACCCCCATATTACAAGCATCTTGTATCTACTGCAAACCTGGCAGTCTGAAATCTGTGTTATCTGTGAAATCTGTGAGAGTGCCTCCTGGGCTAGTTTTTTAGGTGTACACCTAACAGTTTTTAAAAAATAAAATGTACATTTAAAAATGTGATGTGCTAATTAGACAAACAGAAGATTACTCAGACAAATAGAAAATTATTCAGACAGCTCAGCATAAACTTGCTTGCAAAGGGGTGTGTGTGTCATTTTCCAGTAATGTGCAGAACAACCCAGAGTCTGTCTCTCATCACTTATTAGGTGAAACTCCAAGAACCATAAACTCCTCTGTCTCAAAAGAAGACAGACTAATGGCTTCAAATGCAAGATGTTCAGCAATTGGACTGAAATTTCAATAATGTTAATAGAACAGTCAGAGAACATAGAGAGGTATGGGCAATTATGGCAGAGCTTTAAAATAAGGAGTCTGCAATTTCTCTTTCTGCACTAACTAGCCTTTCATTTATTAGGTCATAAATAAAATGCAGCTGCAAAAGTTTTATACTGTCCCCTGGAATAGGTAATGAAAAAATATTGCCAATAATACACTAAGTCAAGTAATAAATCATCCCGACATTCAGTGATTTGTAGAATCAGGAAATGCTGAACTATTATACGTAATATTGACAGGGATAAGATTTATTCTGCCATATCATCCATTCGTGTATTTCATTTAAATGCACAGGGTGCATGTGCAGCCGCTGAGCACAAGGCCGGTTGGCCCATGTCAACAGGCTCTTTCCCCGTGCAGCCCTTCCCGTGTGGGCAGAAAAACTGCATCTGAACCAAGCTGTGCCCTGAGACTTTTCACAACCATTTTGGTGACCACAGTAACTAGAAAGACCTCAGCCACAATTGCAGAAATGGCTAAATTGTTTCTATGTGCAATCCGGTCCAGCACTGAGAATTGTACAGGATTCTAGACACAGTAGGAATTATGGAGAGGGAATAGTGGGTTTGCATATATAAAGAGGCCCAGATTTGTCTTTCCAGAGATTTTCCCCATATGTTTCATCTCATGGAAGCTCAGTAGGCCACAGGTTGCCAGGCCACCCCAGTTTTACACATAACCTATTAAAATAAGGATTTAGTGATATGGATAAACCCACTCAAGGACCCAGAAGTATATGTTCTTTACTAAGGGTGGGCCTATACATTATGCTTTATACAAGATGCCAATGGGGACTGGCAGACATATTGCAGCTGTGAATTACCAGTGGCAACTCCTGTATAAAAATGCAGTAGGCGCCCAATTTGGATATAAACTGTGGTATGGGGGGGAGAGGGACTCCTGTCTTCCTCCCAGGCTGTTTTAGCTTCCAAAAATGGTACAGGGGAGGGGAAGGCAGGAGCCCCTCTCCTTATTCCACGGTCCTGAATCAAATCAGCCCCCTGCTGCACTTTTACACAGGAGCTTGAAAATGAAGTATGGCTGCAAGTCCTTGTTACAAACTCATGTAATGTCTAATTTGAGCCTAAGGCCGTTTCTACATGGGGACTGTTTATCAAGTTATTCAGTATATCTAGTCCCAAGAAGCCACGTGTTCTGTAAGAAGCCCAAGCTGACCCTTGCCCCTCACATTCCTGCACAGTATAGGAAGATGACAGCTGGGGAGATTGCCATGCAAGCCATACTTCTGAGTGTACAATGACAGTTTGGTGCTCAATGATGTACCACAGTGCCAGGAGCAAGAAACTATCCTGTGCAAATATGATTTTATTGTGCATTTCTAGTTCTTGGATGAATTAAGAGATCATAAGAACATAAGAGAAGCCAATGTTGGGTCAGGCCAGTGGCCCATCCAGTCCAACACTCTGTCACATAGTGGCCAAAAATACCAGGTGCCATCAGGAGGTCCATCAGTGGGGCCAGGACACTAGAAGCCCTCCCATTGGTGCCTCAAGCACCAAGAATACAGAGCATCCCTTGCCCCAGACCAAGAGTTCCTATCTATACATTGTAGCTAATAGCCACTGATGGACCTCTGCTCCATATGTTTATTTAATTCCCTCTTGAAGCCGTCCATGCTTGTAGCTGCCACCACCTCTTGTGGCAGTGAATTCCATGTGTTAATCACTCTTTGGGCGAAGAAGTACTTCCTTTTATCTGTTCTAATCCGACTGCTCCGCAATTTTATTTCATTAGGAAATGAGAAATTAGGAAATGGGAAATGTACACACATTTAGGGATAACAATTATGAAACCTGGATAAGTATTTATAACTAGGTTATTTTTAATTGATTTATAGTTTTCCAGAGCTCAGGAAAGGATAAGAACTCTAGACTGCCAGATAATGTTGAAAGTGCACATGAATAATACCAACAGCCTTTAGTGCCACTGGTTTCCAGACCGACAGAATACTCACAGCTGCTAGTGTCCCAGGGTAGCTGGGTACATCTAAAAGGACCGTGTCTCCAGGATTAATAAGCATCTCAAACACCTACAAAAAACATTTTACAAGGCTGTCTGTATGCTGTTAGTAAAATACAAGTACCACTGTGGAGCAAAAATACAGTTTTAAAAGATCAGAGTACAGACTATTAACATGAAATACTAACTTTATGGAATATGAACCATTTAAAAAAAAACTCATAAAATATATTTAATCCCTCAGAAAGAATCAGCTGAGAAAAAGAACAGACTAGAAAAAAGGAAAACTTATTGCAGTGTATAAAAAACCCCGCTAAGTTAATCATAATGAAGGTGAAATTACAGAACATAAAATCCTACTCAATGGTACCACCACAATCCATTTTTTAGCTTCTAAGAATATGTGGCAACAGAATGGACTGAAACACTAGCAAATGGTCCCTTATTTAGACTGCAGAAATGCTTATTTGATGATAAATTTTGCCTATTTCACAGATCATTGGCCAAAAGAGTAAATATTTAGTAATTATGTGGAAGCTATTAATACAGGGCAATGACCTTGTCAGACTCAAACTGCACGTTTTAAAAATTTGTTTCATGGTGTTCAATGCCATAAATTCTGTTTTCCAAAATAAATAAATAAATCAAACAATGAGAACAACCCCCCAGAGAACAGGCTCCACTTTAGGATAGACTTCTTCAAGAATACCTCTCCCAGGTCCTTTCTGAAAGTTTAATTCTCACTGCAGGAGATGGTAGGTGCAGAATTAGATCTGTATTTCTCTCCCCCACAACGCGGCTATTTAGAGGTAATGTTCCTCATCCTCTAATCCACAGTGCCAGCTGTATTTCTCTCTCCCACAACGCGGCTATTCAGATGTTCCTCATCCTCTAATCCACAGTGCCACCAGCTGACCCACTGGGTTGTGCCATTCACCACTCACCACTATTGGCCCCCCGCAGCTGCCTGAGCCGGAGCCGTCCAGGCCGCTGGAACCACATGTGTACAGGACTGAAGCTGCAAATGTTTCTGAGGCAGCCCAGTCTCCTCCCTCTCCAGGGGTGTGGTGCCTACTCCTGGAAAATACGCACCTCTTTAAGATACCAAATTTTCCCAAGAAGGACAAACCTAAATGTAACCTCACCTCCCTAAGATTGTTATACACAAGATTGTTTTGTGTTACTGTATACTGTATACAGCTGCGGTGGTTCAAGTGGTTAAGATGCTGAACTGCAGGCTGTGGAAGGTCGGTAGTTCAGCAGTTCGAGACCCGGGTGCCGCATGATGGAGTGAGCTCCCATCTCTAGTTCCAGCTCCTGCCAACCTAGCAGTTCGAAAGCAAGAAATTGCAAGTAGATAAATAGGTACCACTTCGATGGGAAGGTAACAGTGTTCCGTGCGCCTTGGGGTTTAGTCATGCCGGCCACATGACCATGGAAACGTCTTCGGACAGCGCTGGCTCTTCGCACCGCAACGCTAGAGTCGGATTCGACTGGCTTTTGAGCAAGGGAACCTTTACCTTTACTTTATACACTTATTATATGCAAATGTAAGATAACTCTCTTGATGGGACACCTGAAAACAGTAGTTTTCCTTCTGGGTAAATAATACTTTAATCAGCTGTGGAATCAGTGGAAATTACATCAGAAGCATTGTGAAGATTGGCTGGTGGTGAGGAAACATAGTATACTTCACAGGAGAAAAAACAGTACTAGCTCCTCTTTAAAATGCCACCTGTATACATCTTATACAAACTTTTTACCAACATCAGTGCATTTCCTCTATGAGCCGTATACAATGGATATCTTTTTGCAAAGCAAAATTGCCAATGATGACTGCTGCTTCCCCAAGAGCACTACGCTCTATGGATCAACACTTCCTGGTAGTACCTGGCCCAAAAGATGTCCGTCTTGCCTCAACCAGGGCCAGGGCTTTTTCCACCCTGGCCCATGCCTAGTGGAGCATGTTCCCCATTGAGATCAGGGCCCTGTGGGATCTACTTCAATTCCGCAGGGCCTGCAAGACGGAGCTGTTCCACCAGGCCTTTGGCTGAGGCAGTGGATGTCCATATATGGCCTCCCTGAGGTGTTTGTCACTCTGTTAACAGCTACTGGCTATGGCCAGGAACCTCCCACAACCAGATATTTTTTTTTGTTATTAGCTGTGACCACCATTTTAATATTTGTGATGATTTTAAATTTTAATGTTATTACATTAACTAATATATTTTGTATAAATGATATGTTGTTACCCGCCCTGAGCCCGCTTCTGGGAAGGGTGGGCTATAAATGTGAATAAATAAATATATTTCAAGTTGTCATTACAGGGTATTGGGGAAAGTTTTCAACTAGTAACAATCATGCCTTCGATTAACCTAAGGCACTGCCACTGTGCAAAGCTAGACATTGTGCCACAGTGAGGAAGGGAAGCAACGAATCAGGGAAAAAGGAAGAATGATTTTATTTAATACCAACTTCAATATATTAATAGTTTGAAATCTTACTTTACACAAGCCGTCTTGGCTGCCAGTGGTGACACATATCTCCATTTGTCCTTCTTCAGGTTTGAAGTTAGATGTCGGAGGGTTATGGAGCCTCTTCTGTAAATCTTTCAGCCACAACAACAACTCTGGAATGCTGAATGTAGATTTATGTTTATGTCAGTTAGCACTTAAATATGTTTCTTGTGTTAATTATGCTTTATTAGTCAACAGAGACACCTTAAGCTCTTGGTTTTTTAAAAAAATTCATTACAGGCAATGGAAAGATATAAAGCTGAATGTGAGGGACCATGGCTCAGTGGTAGAGCATCTGTTTTGTGTTCAGAAGGTCCCCAGTTCAATCCCTGGCTTCTCCAATTAAAAGGACCTGCTGGTAGGTGATATGAAAGACCTCTGCCTGAGACCCTGGACAGCTGCTGCCAATCTGAGTAAACAATACTGACCTAGATGGACCAATGGTCTGATTCAGTATAAGGCAGCTTTGATGTGTTTATACAGGGATACTGGATACTGCAGTATTTAATATCAAAACACTGTAGTGAGTTTTGGTCTTTGTAAAGGATCACTACCAAACTATTTCACAGTTAATATCAACTTTTGTGAAGAAATGCATTTTTTCTTTGGAGGTTTTAAATTAGCAAAACTTTCTGAGTTTTAAAAGTTTGTTTCTCCCTCTGGACAGAGAACAGGCTGGGAGGAAGTCAGTTCAATTGTTTTCCAGACTTAACCACAGCCCACCTTCATACAAATGCTAATAGGTCTAGACAATGGGATGGTCACCCCCCCCCCCCCCACGGAGAAACAACACTTGGGGGGGGTAGGAGGTGTTAGAGAGACTTCAGGAAGGAATTCCTGAAGAATCTCCAGGAAAACCTTCTCTGACCTGGTCAGTGAGTGAGGAAGAGAGGTGATACAACTCCTTGAAGCAAGGAGGAAGGTCTCTTTGGGTATGGAGTCCCTCACAGCAGACACAACTCTTAACTGAGGTCTGGAGGAGGCAGCCATTAACAATGTGCTGGCCTGAAAAGTTGAAGGAAGCTGCAAGGTAATGACACTCTGTAGAGATCTATAACACCATAAGCTAAGGAGCCTGTCCAATGTTTTAACATCTGATAGGGTATGTATATATAGAGGAATTGCATTTTACCTATTTCTTTTGAATCCCTTGCTTGATCTGGTGCTCTGCTAAAAGTATGCTTGTGAACATTTTCTCTTTAATAAATACTTTATAACTTTTGGTGCTGGTCTTTGTACCACATAGACCTCAACCATCTTGGACATGCTATTTTAAAAGGAGCATCAGGGGGAGGCAGGCAGTTGGCAAGCGGCTATTCCTCTAGGGGTGCACAAGGCAGTAAAGGGTCCTTGTGGTGACCAGATGCTGGGCAATGGGAGACACAGAGTCAAGGCATCAGAAGAATCTGCATAGCCAATCAGATCTCTAGTGGGTAATCAGAAACTCTACTGGGCAGAAGCCCAACTGGCACTGCCCACTTTCTAAAAAACACTCTATGGGTGCCTGGAAAGGTGTTGGTGGGCACTATGGCACACACTGGCACCACACGGGGGCCCCTGAGTCAGATCTATGGTGCCTGCAGTGTACCCAGCTGAGCCAGAATACTGGAGGGCTCTCGTCATCAACTCTTCCCCAATTTCAATGGTTGTTCCATCTCCAACAGTAATACTGGCTGCTTTGAAAGGAAAGGTGTTGGGATTTGGTGCCCCTCCAGCCAGTGAAATAAGTGATGGGGGAGACCTCTGCATCAGTTCCGCTGAAGGAGGAAAAAACAAAACAAAATAAGGGATCACTGAGATTTAAGGCATAATATGTCTTTTTAACCCACACCTTTACTTAATTATTTCTTTAGAATTTCTACCCACTCCACTGAGTAGTCAGAGAGGTAATCAAAGAATGCAGTACAACAGAATTAAAAAACATTAACAATAAAAAGCCCATTATAATTTAAAATATTACAAGTTCAAATAAAGTATAAATAAGTGTTACAACGAAAAGCCCCCCCAAATGTTTGGAAATTGTTATTCTAAAGTCAGCCCTCCTTAATATCTTTAAACACTAATTTATTTCTTACTTATAACATTTCTATGCCATTTTTCCACTCAATTCAGAGCAATTATGGCCTCTTGGCGGGCGGGGGGGGGGGGATTCAAAACTGCACTGGGGGAAAAAAGACATTAGGGGT
>NW_015163614.1:1164201-1188425 GCF_001447785.1 Gekko japonicus | reverse complement strand
GGGGGAGATTCAAACCTGCACTGGTGGAAAATAGACATTAGGGATGGGCATGAACTGGGAGAATGCAGTTTGGTTCGTGGTGTGCTCGATTCACGAACCATGAACTGTCATAAACTTTTAGGGGCCAAACAAACCAGTTCGGTTTGTGAAGTTCGTGTTGTGGTAGACGCCCCCCCCCCAGCATGCTAGAAACCCTCCCCTGGCATGCTAGAGACACCAAACTCACACGGAATCTTCTGGTGTCTCTCCTCTATCTGCCCTCCCAGTTTGATGAGGATTGAATTTACAGAGCCTGTGTTATGGCCCCCCAAAGAAGGTGCCCCATCCTCCAGTGTTTCTAATGGACTAAGGTCAAACCAGAGAAACCCTCAGTAGGCGGGGCATTTTTGCAAGCCCAGCAGAACCAGTGTAATGTGCCCAGCAGAACCAGTGTCACTGTGGCAGAGCAAACCCAACAGGACTAAGATCAAGCCAGAGAATCTCTGCAGTAGAAATTGAAGGTGGTGGTGGGGGGGGGCATTTTTGCAAGCCCAGCAGAACCAGTGCAATGAACAGAGTGCTTGGCACTATCAGTGCCATCAAAGAGTGCCCAGCAGAATTCGGTGCTATTGTGACAATATGAGCTCAACAGAACTGATGTCTAGCACAGAATCACACTCCAAGGCAGGGGGGCTGTAAGCTCTGTGCAAGAAAATGGGAAGAGAACCCAAAGGAAGGGACAAAAGGGGGGGGAACCTCTTGAAACTAACAAGTCTAGTTTGAAACTGACAAATGGGCAATACTTCTGGTGGAAAAAAAGAAAACAGTCCAAGGCTGGAGAATTCGCTCTACCCCCTTTGCTTTTAAGTTCCTGCCCCCTGTTGCTTTTGATTTTGTAAACATTTTGATTGAGTGGAGACCATCTGTCTGGAAATGAATCCATTCACCAATGGGCATGAATCTCCATGAACAGCTTGAAAGTTTGTGGAAAGTTTGTGCCAGTTGACCTGCCACAAACTTCACTTGGTGAACCATGAACTGCCCAAAATTTGTCATGAAGTTTAGTTCGTGAGCCGGTTCGTGTCCATCCCTAACAGACATTTTTGGCCAGGAATTTGGGCTGAGACCTGGTGCTGCACGTAAAGCATCCCAAATTAAAGATGTGACTACCGAACTTATTTGGTTACAGTTAGATTCTACAGTTTGTGGAGACTCAAAATCTGGACTGGGAATGTTTCTGAGGAGCAGCTCTTTATTAGATTTTATACTGTCTTATTGTGATAGTAGACATGTAGGGAAGATGAGTGCCAGGTTTCAAGTTGCACATAATGATTGAAGTTTGGCTGAGGCTGTTAGTCAACACTGGGAGTACAAATATGGCATCCAGAAAACGTAAGCCCTATCTCAACTGCACCAGCTCCTTCCACTGTTCTTTTATATCACCTCCTCCCAATAGGCCTATCTCCACCAGAAACCATACTAACAATATGAGGAAAACCTGAGGTTGCAGTTCCACCATGGAGGGGTGTACTTACTGAGGACTCGTATCGGAGAGGCTTTTCTTGCTGCACTTACTGCAGTCAGATATCTAGAATAATTCATGGCTACTGGGCCAATCACCATATAGAGCTTCTAAAGGAACTGGACTGAGTCTGAAAGAAAAGAAAATGAATGGAAGCACCACTTTTTCAAAGCAGTGTTAAAAAAACCCTTCATTATAAAGACTCAAAAAGGAACACTCACAGAATCACAGCTTTTCCATTATAAAATGGACTCCACCCCATTACCTAAATACTAGAAAACACAGTGTTCCTATAGTCAAATTAACTATGCATCCCTTATATATTCAAAACAAATGATTAACTTAGATGTTGTTTGCCACACAGAGAGCTACTAAATATTTACCAAGTGTCCTTTGTTCAGGCATAGAGCATGATCAAACCGTACAAAGTTTGACATACAATGTACCCATGCTCAGGAACAGTCTCATATAATTCCTATAGGGTATCAATTCAAGTGAATGCAAAAGTTCTCATTAATACACCCATCCCACTTCCTTTTTTAAATTATTCTCATGGTCCAGAGTGGTAAGCCAATACAATATTAGAGATATAAAACACAGGGAACAAGCAACCACACTTCTTCCAAACAACCATGTCTACTAATATTTTATACTTCAAACTCAATTAATATTTTAATCTCAGAATTCAATGGGAAAGCAAATGGTCTGTCCCTAAGACTGCCAACATGCCTCACACAAGGTGCATCAAGCTATTACCAGTGCAGGATGCTAGATGACAGGGTGTAAGACATGTTACACACATATCAAGCAACTCAATTTGTAAAGAATTCAAAACTGAGTGTTATTTATTTAAGAAAAGAGATTGGATTTATACCCCGCCCTTCACTACCCAAAGGATTCTCAGAGCAATTTACAATCTGTTTCCCTTCCCCTCCCCACAACAGACACCCTGTGAGGTAGGTGGAGTTGAGACAGCTCTTTCCAGAACTGCTCCTGAGAGAACAGCTCTGAAAGAACTTATGACTGACTCAAGGTCACACCAGCAGCTGCATGTGGAGGAGGAATCAAACCCAGTTCTCCCAGATTAGAGTCGTGCTCTTAACTATTACACTAAACTAGCAACAAAGTGGTATTATGCTCCTGTTAAAGGGACATTACATCACATCTCGCTCTCACACAAAAAAAGATAAAATCCTTATAGCAACAAAGTGGTATTGTGCTCCTGTTAAAGGGGCATTACATCACATCTCCCTCTCACACAAAAAAAGATAAAATCCTTATAAGTAGATTTTTTAAAGAAGAGAAGAAGAGATTGGATTTATACCCCACCCTTTCATTATCAACTGCCTTTCATTATCAAGGCTGATGCCTCTAGTGTGGCATTAGGAGCTGTACTTTCACAATGAGACACCTCCTCAAGTACTCTGCACCTACTACTCTTGCCAGCTAGCTCCTGCAGAAAGAAATTATATGATCTGGAAGTGGGAGCTACTCGCAATCAAGGCAGCTTTCAAGGTTTGGCGGCATGATCTTGAGGGGGCTTGGCATCCAGTCCAAGTTTACAGCAACCATCAGAATCTGGAACACCTCCAAACAGCCCATCACCTAAACCAGAGGCAAATTTGTTGGTCCTTATTATTTTCTAATTTTAATTTCAAGATAACTTACATACTCACCTCCCAAAATAAACAGGCAGATGTCCTCTCGATGAAACCTGAGTACACCTCACCACCAGGTGAAGATCAGTCTTTGGCTACCATTTTGCCCGCTGAAACTTTCACCACCACATAACCCTCTCTGGGGCTCTCCGATAAGGATGTTTGCTCAGAGACATCTCTGGGATCTCTGTGACCCCCATCAACCCAAGTCAGAGGGGTTCACAGAAGAACATGGTCTGCTCACCCATTGGGGCCAGGTATATGCCCCACCAGGAGCATTCTGGATACAAGTGCTGCAGCTGGCACATGATTCTAGACCTTCTGGGCACTTCGGCTGTCACAAAACAACACACCTGCTAACCTGAGAATTCCTGTGGTCCCGAGTTCAATCTGATGTGGCCTGGTACATGGACTCCTGAGAGGTTTGTAGGTGAGCCAAAGACCTTCCCAGCAAACCCTCCAGACCACTACAACCATTACTTACTCCTACAGGACCCTGGAAGACTGTATCCATGGAGTTAATCACCAATCTGCTGTGCTCAAAGGCCTAGACATATATCCTCATGGTGGTGGACCTGTTTACAAAAATGGCCCACTTAATTCCCTGTCCCGGACTTCCCACAGCTCAGGAAACCACAGTTATACAACCAGCACATCTTCAGACCCCATGGAATACTGGATCGCTTAATCACTGATCAAGGGGTCCAGTTCACCTCTTGATTTTGGTGGATTCTGCATTCTATTCTCTGCACCCAAGTTCATTTATCATCTGCCTACCATCCCCAATCAGACAGACAAACTGAATGCACTAATGCTACCCTGGAGCAGTCCATTAGATGCTGTGCCAACCATCAGCAAGACAATTGGATAGTACTATTTTCCCCTGGCCAAGTTCACCTATAACAATGTGGTGTACTCATCCACTCAGCAGACACTTTTTGTGGCGAACTACAGCTATCACCTTCAGTTCTTCCCCTGCACTACACCTCCTTCTGACATCCCTGCAGCTGATGACTGTATACGGGATCTCCAAATCATACAGAAGCTTCTACAAGAGCAACTGCAGCAAGCCAAGGAGGTTGCTGATCGCAAACACCAACCAGGCAAATCTCTGAACATGGGAGATCGAGTATGGTTATCCATTCATCATATCTGCAGCCAGAGACCTTCCCGCAACCTGGACGCCAGGTTCATCAGCCCATTCCTAATAATGGATCAAACTAATCCAGTAGTGTATTGCTTGCAATGGCCACCAATGCTCCTGATCAATCCTGTTTTCACTGGTCTCTCTTAGCTCCTGTTTCGCCTCTGGATCCACACAGGCCTCAGCCACCTCCTCTCCCACCAAGAATCATAGATGGACAGGAGGAATACGAAGTCGCTCAGGTCCTTGATTCCTATCAACCTTGAGGTCAACTACAATACTTGGTTGATTGGAAGAGGTATGGCCCAGACGACTGTTCCTGAGAATCCACCAGCAATCTTCATGCTCTGGACCTCATATGCCAGTTTCACCAGGCCTACCCCCAGAAACCTGGTCCCCCAGTTGGGGGCACCCTGAGACAGGGATTGTGTCATGGGTCAGCTAGGGTTCAGCAAGAACAAGGACTCCTCTGGAGAACAGGAGCCCCATGTAGCCAGCTCTGAATCAGCAGAAGCCAGCAAGCAGGAAGATGAGCTGCAGACATGTCAGGATTCACAGCCAACAGCTGGTGCAGAGCCACTGACAATTTCTAGCCCCGATCTTTTCCAGTTTTCCAGTGTCACCCACACTCTTCATGTGCCACAGACAGAGGCTACAAACAGAACTACAGGAGAGATGACATAGTGCACATCTCCTGGCCCAATGTCAGCTGCTTGAGTAGTTGCAGGATTATTCCTGAACAGCTAGCTGTAAGCATGACCCTAAAGCATATGGCTGTAAAAAACAGCCAAGAGAGGCTGTTAGGTGTGGAAGCAACATTTTGAAATCTCTATGACTACTGCATTGGATCCTGCTTCACCCTTGAGACTCTGGACCATCCTGACTCTGTCTTGATCTTGCCCCTGAACCTGCTTGTGAGTAACTCTTGGATTATCAGACCCTGCTGTATGTACTGAGTCTTGGACTGGACATTGACTATGCTTCTTGAGTTGGTGCTCTTGCCTTACTTGCTCTGTGCTCTGACAGAGTGACCTATGCTGTTCCTGGCCTGGCTCGTGACATCCACCTTCAATACTTATGACTTCCTTTAGTCTTGAAACTAATTGATAATATATCAGCCACTGAATGTTTACACCTTTGCCTTTAAAATCTTGCTGAGACTTGATTTTCCCCTGAGTGTTTATCATCATGCCATATGTTAAGAAATCATTTTTATTTATTGTGTTCTTATCATAATGTGCCACTCCTGGGGACATAAGCAAAGAGTTTGAAGGCTCAAGAAATTTGGGTGTGTAAACTGTATTATCAAAAGACCATCTTTAATTATGTGTCTTCTTTCTTGCATTATGATCTTTTTAGTTGATTTCTCAATCCATAAATAATTGTGTAGGTAGGCCTTCATCAAGATCTGCTGATTCTAATTTTACTATTATTTGTTGTAGGTTTTTAATCAACTCCACAATCTAGACCAGACCTGCTGCTTGGAACTGCTTAAACCTCCTCTCTTTTTCTCATCTTGTAATATTTTGAATATTCTTGCGTTGTTGTTGTTTTGCTATTCCATATGAATTAATTTATCTGTCTTTGCCACTCTTTCAATATTCTTTCTTCTATGTATATGGGTAACATCTGGAATAAAAAGTTTAGTTTTGACAGCACATTCATTTTGATTGCAGAGATTCCTCCTAGCCATGAGGTTTTTAGTTTTTTCCAACTTAATAAATCTGCTTGTATCTATTTCCAAATTTTCTCGTAGTTATTTTTTTAAAAGATTACAGTTTTGCGCAGTCACATTCCCAAATATTTAATAGGGTCAATGGCTGTTGAGCACTTTGTGTTCTTTGTAATCTCTTCTTGTTGTTGTATTAAAATTTTCATTATAATTTTTTTCCTGTTAACTTTCTGATATTATTTTCTTCCCTTTCAATGATTTATTCCTGTTCCCCTACACAGTACTTGGGCAGAACTTTTGATTATTTTTAATACATTTATTTTAAAATAAAGCAATTGTTGAGGCAGCCATTGGATAAACTTTTTATTGTAGTTAACAAAAAGGAAAGGGGGGGATCACAAAACATAAGATTCACTCATTCCAAAGTTTTTTTTAAAATAAGGAAAAAGCCACCATTACACCTTACTGTTTCACAGTATGGGAAGGGGCTGCCATTAGTTTTAAGGGAGAAACCAGTGCAGTGGGAGAGGCTCTCTTACCTTTTCCCCCCTCATGCCACTTTCTTACCAAAAACTGCTGTGCACCAACCTGCTTTGATTTCCCCCAGTGTGGGTAAAAGATGCTTGGGGGTAGTAATTTGCTGCAAGAAAAGACCATTAGAAGACAGAAATAGCTTCTTTCCAACTGCAGTAGTTCTCCTCCCTCAAATAACAACCCCAGCTTTTGTTGGGGAAGTAAAAAAACTCAGGAAAGAGAATAACAAAATCAATGTAATATGTTACCCTGTCCTGAATCACAGTGTCTTAAGGATGAACCATGCAACCACAAATCAATCCTATGTGCACAGAAAATTCAAATGGGATTTCAATGGGTTATGAAGCACCATGGATATCTTATTGCTTTGTCTTGTTGCCAAATCAATTTTATGCATGTAATAGAGAGAGGATGTTTTCTGCCTTCTCACTTCATCACACTCTAAAAATTGATCTGGATACAGCCTAGGGTAATTACGTGAAACCTTTGCCATGTAATACATTTTGAATTTGCCGCTCACTCAGGACCGCTTTTGGGTTGTATATAACAAGCCTTTATTTCAACAACAGTTTGGCACAATCCCCATTTTTAAAGTACATCTAGCAGAGTTCATTCTAAAGATAAATGTAGAGTTGGAAGGCAGGCAACGGGAAGTTGAATATTCTACCGATTTGTTTTATCCTTCTAGAAGGTACTCTAATTCTCTTTTCCTAACCCCTAGGCAGAGCTCAATCAGATCGAGAGGTGTGACAAATATGTAGTACTTATCCATTCTATTTAATGAGAATCCATCTTTGTTTCTCTGGTATTAAGGATTGTATTTTACAGTGCTCCATCTAATGCAAGCAGTCATGGTTGTGTCACAACATGTCAGAGTGGAGAACAAGATGCTGTCGCTAGAAAGAATATAAAAATTGTCTTTCAAAATGTTGTAACCAGATTTTTCCATTTACTGCCTTTAAAGTAAAAGTCTCTAGTGATCCCCCCATGGGGGGGGGGGGGTAAAGGGCACTGTCATCATTCCCCCTCTACCCTTACCCAAAACTGATCAAGGAAAGTTGATTTTTTAAAAAAAGAGCACATTTACATTTTCATACGCAATAGGTCCACTCTGACATCACATCGGCAGCACAAAGGAGTTTGGAAACATTAATGAGCAGCCACAGCCCAGTGACAGAAGAATTAATGATCTATATCCAACATTACAATGGGGATGGGATGGAAAACTGAGATGCTATCCGAATTCCTTCCATACGGGCTGGCCCTAAAAATATGCCATTTCTTTTCAGGGGACGTAAAGCCATCTTGATCCATAAACACAAAGGGACTTTCATATGGGTTAAACTCAGCGCCCAGTCACTTTCGGATCATTTCACTACGCACATAATATTTATTCAGCAATAGCAATGAATACAGAGATGATCCTAGTGTGTTCATATTCCTATCCATTCAACAGGGAGGTCAGGTTCCTTTCAGTAGTTCTGCAAAGACAGGAGACACCGTGCCCTATGATCTTCAGGTGAGGTACCTGGTGGTGGTTGTGCAACTGTTCCTTTCTCTGAAGTTCCTACTGTTGGTACTGTCCTTTATAAGTTGTATTCTTTGTTTCAGTTCTTGGTTTTCAGGCTGGACCCTCAGTTTTGGATGTTAACCAACATACCACTGACATGACCACAAGTAGTATTGCACAAGTGCCCTTGGCTGATTACACCCTATATTTCATCTACCAGATGCATGCAGCTGTTTCACAATTTCTAGCAACCCATTTTTTCAGCTGTTTTCTCTTTTCCCACATGTTTTTCAGTGACACTGTATTTCAAACATCACTGTTTCTTCAACCCTTCAAAGAAGAGAAGAGGAGGTTGGATTTATACCCCACCCTTCACTACCCAGAGTCGTCTCAGGGTGGCTTACAATCTCCTTTCCCTTCCCCTCCCCACAACAGACACCCTGTGAGGTAGGTGGGGCTGAGAGAACAGCTCTGAAATAACTTGTGACTGACTCAAGGTCACACCAGCAGATGCATGTAGAAGAGTTGGGAATCAAACTAGGTTCTCCTAGATTACAGTACGCGCTTCTAACCACGACACCAAACGAGCTCTCAAATATATATTGGTAAATGTCATTTATTAAAGTATTTGTCCATTCCTCATTTGTCTTGCTACAACAGTAAAGCCATAACAGTATGGTGAAAATTCATCCATAAAATATTTCATGTTCACTCCTGTTGGGCAAAGGGAAACTAACAGGGGCTTTACATCTTGGAGGAAGATGAAACCGTCTCTGTAACCATCCGGAGCAAAACAGCCTATTCTATCTAGGCTTTCCCAGGACAAAGCTGTTCACAGAGCTGGGAAAGGTAGATGGACTTGTGGAACAACTACAGCTTGTTATACAGAGCAAAACGATTCCACTGTTTCAAGATCACACCTGTCTGGGCAAGAGATGCTAGCCAGAAACAGGTTCTTCTAGGCTTGAGGCTTCAGCTGTGAAGCTGCGTCTCGGTAAGCCTAGATCAAAATAGCCTTTGTCCTATTCCATGTAGGCTTTCCCAGGACAGAGCTGTTTGTGAACTGGAAAGGCAGGTGGACTCCTGGAGCAACAACAGCTTTCTCTTCCTCCAAGGCCTAAGTCCAGCAGATCATTTCCTAGGTTCTGCTGTGCTTTGGGCTAGATGTGGAAGAAAAAGGAAGCTTTCCCTCCAAGTATCTGCCTCTTCTGCAGTGCATGTCTGACTCTCCCAGGCTGCAAAAACCACTCTGGCCTGAGTAAAGCCAGAAGATCTTGCTACCTGCCAGCAGCTGAAGGAAGAACTGCCACCATCAAGGGCAGAGCAGAGCAGTATTCAGCTTCTCAGCACCACTCAAACCCACTCACACTCGTTCATGAGCACCAGACAGACAAACCGCACACAAACAGCCCTCTCCCCCCTGCAGCAGCCGACATAAATCTTTGGTGAGGAGGAGAGGAGTGCTCAGCAATCCACGTCTCTGTGCAGGTTGAGCTCAGGAAAATCACACTGATTTGGGGGGGGGGGGCTGGGAGAACAAGGCTATTTCTTCCCTATGCCCAAAGACCAGCGCTTAGTTTTTATGACGTCAATCAACTGGTAGTACCAAGAGCACCCCCCTTCATTCAATACAGGGTTACCAATCTCAAAGTGGGGCCTGGAGTTCTCCCAGAATTACAACTCATCTCCAGACTACAAAGGCCAGTTCCCCTGGAGGAAACAGCAGCATTGGAGGGTGGGCCCTATGGCATAACATCCCTGCTGAGCTCACTCCCAAACTCCCCCTCCTCAGACTATGCCTCTAAATCTCCAGGAATTTCCCAAACCAGAGCTGGAAACTCTAATGCAACCAAAAGAACAACAAAAGGAAACTCCTCACATTGGGAGTTAGAAATACAGGAGTCTATACCAGTAATAACTCAGTGGTGCAGGAGCCACATGTGGCTTTTTGACATGCTATCTGTGGGTTTTCTGGGCTCAGCTCCCCAGTGTGACACCTGCCCTATGTTCCAGGAAAGTGGGTAAGGCTGTCGCCTGGTAGGGTTTGTAGTTGGCAGGAGGCTTCCATCTTGAAACAGTTGCTGCCAGAGGGACTGAAGGATGGATAAGCTGACAGCTTCCCAGAGCTGTTTCCCCCTGCTAAGGATGGAAGTAAAGGGTGCTCTGCAGAAACTGAGATCATTTCATCCTTAATATGGGCTCAAGGTAAGCAAACACTTTTATTTCTAAAGCACAGCTCATCTCTGATGATTGTATCAAGGCTGTGGAGATGTAGCGGTTCTGTGTAGGAGGCTGGATCAACACACAGAGCTGAATGAGGCTGGTGGAATAGGGTCGACCACTGATGAATGCTAACTCATAAAACAAAACTTTGTGAAAATAGAGCACAGAGAGAGGTTCTGACCACCCCTTTCCCCAAAGCACCAGAGTTCAACTGGAAGGGAACGCTGAACAGAGGGGACCATTTTTTAAAAACATACAGCCTAATACAGAGTTCTGGGGAATTGGAAAGGCTGCACACTATTTTGTGTTCTAAGCCTGACATTCAAGCTCATCCTGTCACTCCAAATCTCTAAGGGCTGGCTATGATTCAACAGTGGTAGAGAGGGACAATCCTACATGCTCAGAAGTAATCTGGTAATTAGATTATAGCTATGTATTTATTATTAACACTAATATCTTATATAATGATATGTGTGTGTCTGATGGGGTGGTTCACAGAGCATAAGTACGTCTGTGGCTCTTTTGGTTGATGGTAATTTGTGAATGTGGCTTTCTGCGAGCTATGCTGAGAACACCACTGGTCTATACAAACTCCATGCCATCAGTTTTCCTTAAAGTTTATTTAAAAAAACAGCAAGGGATTAGCAGAGCAGCAGAATGTATCTTTTAAGGTACCGTAAGACAGAGGGAGCCACGAGATGGATATCAATTTTCTTTTGCGTCTCCTCATCCTCATTAACTGCCACGGTCCCAATTAAAGAGACAGACCTTTCGTAAAGTTCGGCTTCCGACAGAGACATTCTGCTCATTCTTTTTTATTTGCTTTGCTTCTCCTCCCATTCCAGCATGTGGGTGAGCAAAATAAAAAGAACAGCTTGGCAATTATTATTCTAATATTTGTATCTCCTCTTTCCTCCATGGAGCCCCAGTGGGGGTATACTCTTGTCCCCCACAACAACCCTGTGTGGTATGTTAGACTGGCTCAAGGCACCCAGTAAGGTTCATGACTGATGGCTTCAGTTGGCAACCCCAGGGAGGAAATGGGGGGCAGGGCCTGGTGTGCCAGCATTGTGCCAGAGCCCTTACGTCACTTCTGGTAAAATGCAGAAGTGATGTGGCAAACACTCTAGCATCTTGTAAAAACAAGCAAACACTAGAATGTCCACCATTTAATTTCTGCTTTATACCAGAAATTATATGTGAGCTGATGCAATGCCAGTGTACAAATCCCCCCCCCCAATTTCCTCCCACCAGCAGCTTGGTGTTGGTGGGCAACAAAACAGGATGACAGGAGGACTTCTTGCTACATGCCTAGCACAGGCCTATCCATTCTATGTCTAGCACTCTTAGCCACTGCACCATACTGGCAGTGGAAAGGGGGAAGGTAAAGCACAGTGAACACTGAAGCCACCGAGATTAGCTGTAGCTTCACCGGCACTTAGCCCAGCCTTTTCCTCCAGGGCTTCCTGAAAATGAAAATGGACTAAGGGCACAGCTGCCTTCTTCTCCACCCTCTCCCAGCTCAGCTCAACCTGGCCCAGCCAGGTGGGACTCTCCTATTCCTTCCAAAGCCAGCAGGGGAAAAATACTGTTAATGTTGAATTATTTTTTTCAATAATTAATTTGACATCCCAATTTCTCATTTCTGTGGGTGCAATTACACCTGCTTTACCCCCATTATTTACAGCAACGAGTGAATGCAGGCGTGTATGAGAGTGAAGAGAAGCTGCAAGCATACTGGAGCTTTTAGTTGTGCCTTTTATTAAATCCATAGACAATATTTCCATATTTGCCAGAAGTGCACATTCATGTTAGGCTTCTTCTTTTTACAAATTATTGACAATTTTATGGAAATGGTGCACTCTTTCATATATACGCACACAAACTGATAACAGCTTTTCTTATACTTCGTATTACTCGGTGTTGTGGGGTTTTTTTTAAAAAAATCCTTTTTTCATTACTCACTGCAGGATTTTCTCACAGCAGGAAAAGATTCTCTGAATAGCTAAGATTTCTCTACCATAACAGTCTTTTTTTTTTTTTTTAAAAAGAAAACTCATCTAGTTCTCCATGAAAAAAGATGACTGTACAGAGGTAGAAGCTTGTAAGGAATGGGAAGCCAACCTTTTAGGCCTGAAAACACTGCACTGGTTTACCGGTGAAGATGTTGGTGCACCAATAAATAAAATGGGATGGGGAGAGAGACAGAGAGAGACTTTGGCAAGACGCACTAGGAGGAAGCCAAGTCCCACTCCCAGTGGCACTGCCAGTGCTTCAGGAACTTGCCTCTGAACCAGCATATGGTGCAGCTGTAACAAAAACGGTGCGGCTGTAACAAAGAACCTCAGGAATCCAGACTCTGATGGCTAAAGTGCCCTATCTCCATTTATATGAGAGGGGGAATGCCCATGGTTCTGTGGGAGACCATCTGTGTAACATGCAGAAAGTCCCAGGTTCAATGCCTGGCATCTCCATTTTGAAAAGATCAGGTAGTAGGTGTGAAAGACGTCTGCCTGGAACCCTGGAAAGCCCCAGCCAGTCCAGCTAGACAATCCTGATCTTGATGGACCAAGAGTCTAATTCAGTATAAGGCAGTGCAACAGTGCTAAAATGGGCTGAATTAATGCAGGAATTAATGCAAGACTGCAACTTTAATCTGAATAATGTTTCTTCCAAAGATGACCCAAGAGTTTGCAGTACCCATTGAACGGCTCTAGAAGCAGAGGAGAGCAGGGACCCTCTCTCTGTGTGGTCCCAAATGCTTTAGGTTGCCAACCTCCAGGTAGGGCCTGGAGATCTCTCAGAATTACAAACCATCTCCAGAGTATACAGATCCATTCCCCTGGAGAAAATGGCTGCTTTTAAGGGTGGACTCTATGGCATTATAACCTACTGAGATTCCTCCTGTCCCCAAACCCTGCCTCCGCCAGCTCCACCCTAGGGATGTCAGTTTCCAGGTGGGGCCTGGGGAGCTCCTGGAATTTCACCCTCCCCAGGCTCCACCCCCAAATCTCTAGGAACTTCTCTAGAGTTGGCAGTTGTGGCCAATGCTCCTTCTAAGCTGTGAAGTCTTATGAGCAAAAATTCTACTTTGTGAACTACTGGCATCTAAGTTGAGTAGGGCTGCCAGGTCCCCCGGGAGGGTGGAGGTTCCCCCCCTAAAAGGGTCCCCAATCTGCCAGTCCGGAAAAGGCGGGCGGGGGAACCCTGCCCCCAAAATGCCCGGTTCGTGCCAACGTGCCTGACGCAATGATGTCACCCGGAGGTGACATCATTGCGCAGGGCACATCGCTGGCTGACGCTCTAGCAATCAGTTGGCGACGTGCCCAACGTGATGACGTCACTTCTGGTGCGAATGTCCTGGCCAGGGACCAACTCTCCCCCGCTATTAGCGGTAAGTGACTTGGCAACCCTAAAGTTGAGAGCAAGCGATTTGGCTACTGCATAAATTAAGTTTGCTCTGGAGCTATCCTTCCTGAGCTAAGACAAAAAATATGTGAGCAGGAGGGAACACTGGTTGTGGCTATTGTATAGTGTCCTTTTTCAAAGCTCATTTTCAGCAATACTGTCCATAGGGTTGCCAGCAATAGGGTTGCCGGGTCCAATCTTGTACCTGGAGGGGGGATGGGGTGGGCGTTCCAGGAGGGGCCGTGGCCATCTCTGAGGCAATGACATCACACAGTGATATCACGTGTCCGATGCAGCTTGCGCATGCCCCCACTTTTCCCCAACCATTTAAAGGGAACCTTTCCTGTAAACAGTTGGCAAAACAGGCAGGGTAGGAGAGAGAAAAGAGCAGGGGCTGCGCGCTCCCTCGCCTCTTGCAAGGCAGGAGAGAGAAAAAAGCGGGCACGGCGCACGCCTGCCTTGCAAGCGGCGAATTTGCCACTTGCAGGGCAGGCATACACGGCATATGCTCTTTTCAAGCAGGGCCACAGACGACTGTTGGGGGCGGAGTACCCCCCCCCCCAACGGCCACCTGGCCGGCATTGGGAGTTAGCCCTAAAAATCGGGGGAAACCCCGTCCCCACCTGCGGATTGGCATCCCACCCTAGGACAAAAGATTCTGAAACACAGCTAGCTCTCTGCAGAGAATGCATCCTAAATGTCTGTGGAGCCAGACCAACTGCAACAGTGCTTTTCGGGGGGGGGGGGCTCTCCACTCACCCTTTGCCTTGTCACCAACCGTCAGCACTCCCAACTCGGTGATTATGAGGTAATGCAAACGTTCAAACGCTCAATCTAAAAATATTCATTGCTGTACTGAGCTGAAGACAGAAGGGAACCGGGATATACTTACGTTCAAAAATGAGTGGATAAGCACGGTTGAAACAGAAAGTGCTTTAGAGCATGTGCACAGCACAGAATGCGCCGTCGGTTATTTCGAAGGTGATCGATGTCGCCTTTCGAGAACGTCTGACGCCGTCGCCTCGCAAGGGCGGCACAGAGAGGCGGCGGACATGGAGGAGAAGTGGTCGATCGGGAAAGGGGGCGGGGAGCGAGACACCATTTCTCTCCCCTTCCGTCTCCGCCTGTGCGGCTGCGCTTCGTTGCAAAAGAAAACCCTGGAAGACTCTCTTACCTAACGCGCGGCTGGCTGTCCGCGGGAGCCTTGGTGGCGCTGCCGCTTTCAGTATTGTCGCTGCAGAAGCCTGGCCTGGTGGGGACGTGCAAACCCAACCACGGCTAAACGCTACTAAACGCCGGCCTGTAAACAGGCAGGGAACGAGGCGCTGGGCGCCGCCGGTTGGAATTTGCGCTCACGCGTGCAAAGACCGGCAGGAGCCCTGCTTGCCGCTGCCAAGTGAGTCCCGCCACCGCCGCTCGGCAAGCTCTCGGGATCGTTTCCTTTGGTACCAGCTGAGGCCTCCTCGAGGCGGTGGAGACTTTTGGCTCCCTCGGCCTGGCTTTCCAAATCAGTCTGCGAGCACGTGCTGTTGTGTGCACATACGCTTTAGTGTCTACTGCAAATACGTTGAGTTCCAAGAATTCTTGATAAAATAGCAAATGGGAGCCCCGCGTATGTGGGAACTTCCCACTGGGGAGGCGCTGCCTGCTTCTCACGTTAGCACTTTGAATTCCTACCAGGGTATTTAAAGTCCCGGGTTTTCTATTCTACGGGAAAGCACAGCCCTGGAATGTGGTGAACATAAAAATGGATACTAGTGAGGGTGTTTACCTCTAGTGAGTCTCAAGAGAAGACTCTTGAGAGTCCCTTGGACTGCAAGATCAAATCAGTCCTAAAAGAAATCAACCCTGACTGTTCCCTGGAAGGCCAGATAATGAAACTGAAGCTCAAATACTTTGGCCACCAAATGAGAAGGGAGCACTCACTGGAGAAGACCCTGATGCTGGGAAAGACTGAAGGCCAAAGAAGACAGGGACGGCAAAGGATGAGATGGTTAGACAGTGTCATCAATGCAACGAACATGAAATTGAGCCAACTTCAGAGGACAGGGGAAGACAGGAGGGCCTGGTGGGAGCTGTTCCATGGGGTCGCGGAGACTCGGACTCGACTGTGCGACTGAACAACAACAAAGTGAGCGGGTGCAGAATGCTGTTTCCCCCCTCTCTATTGTTTAACCTCAATTTATCACTCCTCTCATACAACTGGATGTGGACCAGTAATTCCCAGAAACTGTGCAACTGCTGTTTCTATTAAGCATGTACAAAAGTTGGCATATGTGCTTTATTAGCATGCTGTAGAGACAATTCGTCCACACATAATTTTAAAAGTTACTGTCTGGACCCTTTATATATACTCAGTTTCTTAAACACAAACCCACAAGACAGTATTATGTCTGTCAAAGTGCTGTCAAGTACTTTGAATTAGTGGAGTGCGAAGATAAGATGGTTTAGTCTGTAGGATTTTGTTTTAATGAAAGGTGCAACATCTTTTGATGAAGGCCAGTTAGTGCCAGTGTGATGTAGTAGTTACGAGTCTCAAACTAGGAGCGGGGAGACCCAGGTTCAAATCCCCACTCTCATGGAAACTTGCTGGGTGACCTTGGGCCAGGCACACAGCCTAACTTACCTCACAGGGTTATGTGAGGCTAAAATTGAGGAGAGAACAATTTCAGGCTTCCAGTAGGTAGACAGAAAGGGTATAAATGAAGTAAATAAATAAAATATTACGAAGCGGTGTGCTAGCTTTAGAGTTTCTCAAAACTCTTCATCAGCCTGGATGTTCAGTGTAAAAGTAACTTTCTGCCTATCTGTTACTGCCACCTCAGTATTTATTTTAATCTAATAAAAAAGAAACACACTCATTTTTCTGTTGTGCTATGATTCCACTGAGGTAATTTTTAGGAAATAATGTCAGAGGCATGGCAGCCTCTATGTGACACGAACAAGTTTCACTTCCGTTCTTTTACCTATTTTATCTGCAAGGAAAATTATCAAATTGGTTCATTGCGGCCACAGTGTTTTGTACAACACTTTAAGCTACCTCTAGGCGTTCTGTCTTGCAACCTTCTAGTTAGGCATGTTACCTTGCTTAAGTCATGTTCATAGAAATTTGTGAACGAGTTCATTCTTACTGACCACTAGATGTCGCCTGTGCACTTTACTCTGGAACTCTGAACAACAACAACAAAATGAGAATCCCAAGCAAAATTGTGTCAGTTTATTCCATTTGATAGTAATTGCTTCGTTGCCGGCAGTTTGTGGAACTGGAAGGACGGAGTCCCGCCTGAGCTATTAGCAGTCTGAATTTCACTGTAAGGGTTAATTCCAGACAGTCAGGACCCATTAGTGGTTAGTGAAATAACTAAATGCAGAGCATTGAAGGTGATATCATTAGGTTTGTCATTTCAAATGTATGCGTATGAAAGGTTTGCTTTGAAATCAGTAAGATTCATATTACAAAGTCAACTGTGTCTAAAGCCACACAACTGCTATCAGACAACTGCTGCTTCTGCTAAACATTTATTCAGAACCAGCAGTGTGCTAGACAGCGTACAGCATCCAGTTGGTGTTTTTCTTCAGTAGGGCAACACCTGTATTATCAACCATCTTTTGCTATTCATTGGAATCCCATTTGCAGTTTTGCTGAGCTACATAACGGTTGAAAACCACCTGCAAAAAAAGCTGTTTCTGCCTTCAGAAATGAGTCAAAGGGTAAAAACACAACTAGGGATTCCACAGTTTGAAGATCTAATGATGTTTTAATTTAGGTATTACACTAATTTTATTTCATTTCCATAGATCAGTGCATCATAAAAAGCTTGAAATACTCAAGATACTTTCCCACAACTGATTCAGCAGGCCTGAAGAGTAATATTTAACCATTTCCTCCCCAGAAAACAACAAAGGGCCATTTTTTAATTCTTCAAATGATCATCCTGACGTTTTATTTCTCTTTATTTTGAACTTGACTATTAAACTAAGAAAAAAAATCTAGTTTATTTTTATCCTTCCCCATACCTTCAATACAACATTTTTATGGGAACTGAAAGATCAGTTCACTCAGAGTCCTTCTTATTTTTTAACTATTTGCTTAATTATTTGCCATGTAAGCTTGCTGAGTGACTGTGGGTCAGTCACACCCTCTCTGCCTAACCTTCCTCACAGGGTTGTTGTGAGAATAAAATGGAGGACAAAAAGAACAGTGTAAGCTGCTTTGCATCTCCACACGGGAGAAAGTAACGTACTGAGCAAAGATACATAAGATTTGGTTTGCCCTGCAATCTTTGTAACAGAAGTGAGCACAAATAGGAAGGGTTTATAATTCTTTCAGATATCAACATACTGAGATCTGGTGCTGAGAGACATTTCATAATTGTGGGTGGACTGACATGTTAATTTTCTACATACTGAACATTTGATCATGCAATTCTCCATATGCAGTCTAAAGTGGTACAGTCAGGAACAGTTTTAGTACAAGGTAAGCAATCTGTCTAAAGCAGGGGTGTCAAACATACAGCTGGGGAATAGGAACAGCTGTGATTCTGTTTGTGTGATCCCTAGAGCTTATAAAAGAAAGTATGTCCCTCTGCTTATTTTTACAAGTAATACTATTTAGCCCTTTTCACAAATTATACATCTGTTTACTTTTTCTCATGTTACATTCAATTCACGTACAGCTGAATGTGTGATACAAACCGCACATCTATCCAGGTACTGGGCCCTGGTTTCATTTGTAAAGTGAATGTGCATTGGTTCTTTTTCACAAACAGATGTATGCACATGCATGTAAGAACTTATGCTCACAGGGACCCAGTCACACTCCCAACATATACAGTTAAAAGGAACCTTGGGACACCTTAAAGATGAACATTTATTATGGCATAAATTTACATGGAATAGAACCTATCACATACATGTAGTGTGACCTCAAGCTGGCAGATGTTGTAGCAACAGTCACATGCAGGGGTCATTTCCTGTGGGAGCGCACAGGAGCGAAGCTCTGGCAGTAAGGAACCCAGGGGGTGGGTACATGCGACAAGCCCCGCCCCCTGCTCCCAGCAGCCCTCAGTTGGGTCACAAGGAGCAAGAAGCAGCCAGGTAAGTTGCAGAGCCTCCCCCCGGCCCGCCTTCAGGTACAAACTCTCCCTCCTCTGTGAGGGCAGATCTGCGTGCCCCCCCCATAGCTAGCAATCCAAAACAGTCCAGTGGCACCTTTAATACCAAGTTTTATTCAGGTACGAGCTCTCCCTCTGTGAGGACCCCCCCCCCCCCCCCCCAATAGCCAGCAATCCAAAACAGTCCAGTGGAACCTGAGTGGTGGGTGTTGCCTTCTGACACACTTCTGGTAACGTTAGGGGATGTGGAATATGCAAATAAATTATGCTAATAAGTTATGCTAATGAGTTCCTGCACCTCTTTTTCTACGAAATGACCCCTGGTCACGTGACATATATGATGAGCCAGTTAAT
Organism: Gekko japonicus; assembly: GCF_001447785.1. Classification (NCBI taxonomy): domain Eukaryota; kingdom Metazoa; phylum Chordata; class Lepidosauria; order Squamata; family Gekkonidae; genus Gekko; species Gekko japonicus. Next base: position 1,169,307 of record NW_015163614.1, on the reverse strand, counting down.
TGTACGTTTTGCGAGGTTGATGGTGGATTCTTGCCATGAAAGTTTATCCTTCTCACAGCTTTCTGAATGATGTTGGGCCATTACGTCTTTCTCAGAATAAACTACCTCACAGGAGTGTTCTGTGGATAAAGTGGAAGAGGAAAGCACTGTGTATAGAATTACATACCCACCGTGAGCTTGATAATAAAAATGGATCGATCAATAATTAAAAAACCAGATTTAGTTCTCTGACATTTGTTCCCATGGTTTGTGGCATTCTTCTAGTGTACAGGAGTGTATATATATCAAGAAGAAAAAAACTGCATCTGTAATTTGAATGTAAATCTCATTGGAATATAAAATTCATTGGTTAAGGAATCCATATTTTTTCCCTAGGGGGTCATGGGAAAGAAAATGGTACAATCCAGGGGTTTTCCAGCTGTGTACTAAAGGCTGAACTATATTTGAGATTGGGGATCCATGATTGCCTATCCGTTTTTGTTTTGTTTTGTTTTTTCCAGCTAAATTGCTTATTCAGAGATCTGAGCATGGATCCCCAGTGTCATGTGTAATTTTGCCCTAAACCAATATATAACCATACATAAATATGCTGCTAAAACTATTTTTAAAAAATGCTGTACAGTTTATTTTGTATGAGACTGATCTCATGTTCTGTCCTTTAAATGAATTCAACTGAAATTACGGTATTCAGTGCAGCAGATGATTTATCACAAGGTTTACCTTTCCTTTGCATTTTCTTTTCTTGGCTAATTTTAACCTTTTTTCTTCCTTACTGCATGGTATCTCTTTAGCGAAAGCGGAACAGGAAATAAATAACCTTTTGTTAAAAAGGCAAAAACTGTTATTTCAAGGTTTTTGTACAAAGATATACAGTAAGAACCCCCCTTACCTGTAATCTTTAACCCCTTTGTTGCATTTTACAGAACCGTAGGTCAGGAAGGCATCTCGGAGATCGTTTTGTCTAAATTCTGGCATTTAATTTTGACTTGCCAATCTACCTCCACCACCAGGAAATCAACAAAGTGATTCTGAAGTCTGCAGCCCTTGCACAGTGCAATAACTGTGGTAGACGGAAAACATTATGCCAACACAGCAACACCCTTGCTCTGCCATCAGGTTACATGTATTGTAGCCTTTGCACTAATGGGATTCTGATAGCACAGGCATCACTAGTGTGGTGTCCACTGTTGTGTTTTCTGATGCCTGCTTACTTGTTGATAAAATTAGATGATTTTTGAGTAACTACCACGTAGTTCAGCATCAGCTCACACCTGCATTTTGCACAAAAGGGGAAGGAAGGAAAGCCACCCTCTTTCTTAACAATGACCTACAGGTGAAGAGCTGATTCTGCAGAAGCAACAGCTCTTCTCATTTTCATCCATTTCTAGGCATGTGGATAGTGTGTTGAAACACTGTAGTGAAACAAACAAACAAGGGGTTGTGGAGCACATTGTCACTTTTCCTGAGATGTGGGGGTGGAGAGAGTACTGGGAAGATTAATTATAACTTAAACATATACACACACACACACACACACACACACATGCTTTGTAGCATACCTATTTCCAAGCCAGACCAATAAAAAACTATTGCTGTCTTGCAGCTGGGCTGGGGTTCGGGCATTCAGTAGATCAGTTTACCTATTTGGGTGCTCAGCTGAGGTCACAGCCTTGAAACAACTTCTACCGCTGCTTCACCATTTGCCCTGGCATCTCTCCCAGGTTCTGTCCTCCCTGAACCTCCCTTAGCTACCTGCTGCTAGATTCAGTCATGAAGCAGATCATGGATTATTTGGGGGGTGCAAAACCTGGCTTTCATGGTGGAGCACGTGATGCACAATCCAGTCATCTACTTTGGAAACAGTGTTTCATGTATTCAGTTGCATGTCTGATCCACTCCTATTCCTACTCCATGCAACCTCGTAAGCTGATTTTGAGATGCGTCAGTACTTTGCAAACAGTTCTGAGAATCAAAGGTCCAAAGTCTCTTTCGGCACATTGAACTAATTATATAGTACTATTTACTGTGTCCATGGGCTGGAAGTGTAGGTCAGAAAAAGCAATGATCAACCTCTCAGCTCTGAGAATTCATTACATAGCTGCAAAGGAGATTGCCTCTCTTCCCACTTCCATTTTTTAGAACGAGGGCAACTAAGATGATTAATAGGTTAGAGGAACTTATGAGGAAAGACAAGAGAGTCTAGGGCATGGGTATCAAACTCATTTGTTATGACGGCTGGATCTGACTTAAAAGACCTTGTTGGGCCGGGCCATGTGTGTCATAAAATGTAATGTCAGGTAGTGGAGATATAAACTTTATAAAGGACACAGACAAACAGAATTAATTTTTTAAAAAAAATTAAATAAAACATGCTTAAAACAGTAGCACTCTTGCAATATTTTGTCTATTTAACAGTCTCTGATAACTGACACCTCTACTCTGAATTATTGCATCAAAATGTCTGTGCTGTAGCAATCTTGAGTATGCTGTTCAGGTGTATATCTGTAAGCTGCAAACCTACTTTTGATTTATTGACATTTATTACAGAAATCTCATACTCAGTGTTTCTAGCCTAGGTCTCAGGGGAAAACATGAAATGGCTGGGCATTGCAACCTTCTGTACATAAGTTGCTTCATCTGTTGGTCAAGAACATGAGAAGGCATCCTAACACAGACCAAGGGCCATGTGTTTGTCTACAAAACTATACTCTTCCCCAGAGAAATAACTACAACTTCCTACAAAGGGGGTGAACTTGGTCTGGACACACACTCTCAGTCTAATCCACCTCACTGGCTTGTTGTTATTCCTCCTCTAAAATAGTTTACATTGCTTGCTTACTGAGAAAGACTGGGTCATGACGGCATTAATACAGTGAAAAGGGGGAGGGAACCCTGTTGCACTCAGGGGAGCCCTGGCATAAAGAGCCCAACAAAACACACACTGTAGCAAGGCACATAAAAACTCATACCTTGAACAAAACTTTATTGGTCTTAAAGGTGCCTGATATTTCTCCCATGCAATTGAGGCAGCCCAGCAAAGCAAACTCTCCCTCGTTCCCGCCCTCCCTTCAGGGAGGAGCCTCAGCCAGTGGAAGGAAAGAAAGGCTTCCCTTTGTCTCCTGCAGCCTGGCCAGGAAGCAAGCTCTGGCTGCTCCCTCCCTCCCCCTGGGAGGAGGAGGGGGAGGAACCTCAGCCAGTTCTTTAGCAAACTCAATCACACAGGAGAGGTTTGCCTATCTATCTCTCCTGTGCGATTGAGAGAGACTGGTAAAGTAAGCTGTGACATGGCAGCAGCATCAGAACTGGAAAAGGAAGTAGGAAACAGCCAGGGCCTTGTGGGCCAGATTGGGGCCCTGCAAGGGCCTTATCTAGTCCACAGGCCGCATGTTTGACACCCCTGATCTAGGGCTTTTTAGTTTAGGGGAAAAGTGACTTAGATGAGACATAAGAGAGGTTTATAAAGTGAAGAAAGTGCATAGAGAACTTTTTCTCCCTCACTCATAATACTAAAACTCAGGGGCACCCAATAAAGTTGATGGGGAATAGATTCAGGACCAACAAAAGGAAATAATTCGTTACTCACTGAGTAAATTGTGGAATTTACTACCTGTGAATGTAGTGATGGCCATAATGCTTTTAAGAGGAGTTTAGACAGATTCATGGAAGATTTAATGGCTGTTTGCCATGGTGACTAACACATATCAAGAGGCAGTGAACCTCTGAATACCACTGCAACATCAGGGGAAGACTCTGTGCCCTGTTTGTAGGACCTTTAGAGCAACTGGATGGCTGCTGTATGAACTATGTTGCTGGACTAGATGGACAACTGGTTTAATTCAGCAGGGTTCTTCTTACATTCTTACCAAACTTTGGCAAATTTTGCATCTGGAAAATAGAAATGTGCCATATATGCAAAGTATTACAGTAAGGACCTAGAAGTCCTAAATGGGAATCTTGTAGCTAACTTCCATATAAAGTAATCTGTTATTCCAACCTCGTGCTTCCATTTTTGGACCATTGTAGCTACTGTCTTTTATTCAGGGTCCCATAAACTCTGGTTATCATCAGCATTTTTATTACAGAATAAGCCAGACCAGACATTTTTCAAATCAAATTTTTGTCTTTATGGTGAGGCCAAAATTGGATGGAGCAAAGATCAATAATGTATCCAGCTAATACACTAAAATATAAATGAAATGAATCATAAGAAATGAAATTACTTTTACTGACAACCTAGAGATTCTGTCTTACAAACCCACAGCCCTGTCAATTTGGATTTATTTTGTTAGGGATACAGAAATACTGTTCAAACCTTAATACATGCAGTGATCTTTTAGGATGGGAATAATTTAGTTTCTTTGAAGTGAGGTGATTTAAGGACTGCAGCCTATGTCTTCTAGGCTTTTGGTAATGAGCAGGTGTCTTTTTGTAGAAAAAGAGCTGCAGGAGCTCATTAGCATAACTCATTAGCATATGCCACACCTCCTGATATCTGCGGAAGTGTGTCATAAGGCCACCCCCCGACATCATGCTGAGTATGTCATAAGGCCACACCCCCTCCTGATATCACTGGAAGTGTGTCAGAAAGCCACACCCCCTGACATCACTGGAAGTGTGTCAGAAGGCCACACCCCCTGACATAAGCCTTCTGGAGGGGTCCCCATTTGGAAGAAAAGCAGGGTTATCAATGTGCACAGATAGACAGAGAGACAGAGGAAGAGACAAGGGACTGTTCTTTGCAGTAAAAGCCAGAAGCCTCCTTTAAATAAAATCTAGCTCTGAGCCTCTGGCCTAAGACAACTGCAGATCTGCTTTCCCGATATCAATGTCAGTAGCAAAAAAATTAAACATTTGGTACCCAGATATGTAGAAGCTATGAAATAGCTGACTGATATTGCCTCTTTATTTCTGGCACCACAGTCAAAGGATAGATTTGTCTGTGTAACAGTTTAAGTAGGATCAACTTTTGTGCAGCATTTCTAGGCTAGATGTTACAACAGAAAGATTAGAAGAGCACAGCAGATCTGATAGTTCTGAATAGATTACTGGGCAGGCCGCAGGAGAATTTAAAATCTGGAATACCCAGGTTCAAATCCCTGCTCAGGC
>NW_015163614.1:1161322-1161437 GCF_001447785.1 Gekko japonicus | reverse complement strand
CTCGTTAAAGGAATGCGGAGGCCAGACTCGCAAATGAGAAAAAGCAAGCTCAGGGTTCGGCCCCATTATATCCTACAAGGGGCCCACGATACTCGCGGGGGGGGGGGGGGAAGAG
>NW_015163614.1:1106731-1161178 GCF_001447785.1 Gekko japonicus | reverse complement strand
GATTTTTGTGCACACCTGGGGACCGCCCCACGTGTGCACAGAAATCTCCCTCCCCCCCAGGTGCCCCCGATGTGCGGGAATAAGTATCCGCACACCAGGGGGCAACTTGGCTATTAGATATATAGATGGGCCATTGAAGTCAATGGCAAAAACATAGGGTATATTCTGGGGGCTGGAGGGGAGGGGGTTTGAGGGAGAGGCTCCAAAATCGCAGGGTAGCTGCTGGAGCCTCTCCTTACGATACCTGCCATATTTCAGGAACATTGAACCAGGGGGTCCAATTCTACGGGCCCCCAAATGGTTGCCCGCATCCCCTCCATTGTTCTCTATGGTGGGAAAACGTTACATTATGGTCTGTTGAACACCAGGAATGAATGTTACACTCTTCTGTGGAAATCGTTGAATCCATTTGGAATGTACTTGAGGATGCTTTTTATGTAGTCGGATGCCAGCCTAGGGTTGCCAACCTCTAGGTGGTGGCTGGAGATCTCCTGAGATTACAACTGATTCCCAGGTGACAGAGATCAGTTCACCTGGAGAAGATGGCCACTTTGGAAGCCCCTCCCCTCCCCAAACCCTGCCCTCCTCCGGCTCCAGCCTGCAAATCTCCAGGTATTTCCCAACCCAGAGATGGCAGCCCTATGCCAATAACACGTGGAGCTTAAGGCAAATGCATGCGCCCTAATTTTTTTTAAATCCTCCACTAAATTATAGTCTGTAGCTCATTAAAAAAAAAGTGAAACAGGAAAAAGGAATCTCTGGAATTAGCTGCTCAAAAGCAGCCACTTTGCATTGTTATTGTGACATGGTAAGGCTTTCTCTCTGTCTCTCTCTCTCTGAGGGGAGAGGAAGTTGCATTAGGACCATGAGGCTGCAGTTCTACAAACACTCATCTGACCTGCTTAGTCTTGCTCCTTCCCCAGTTGCCTGTCTTCCTCTGCAAATTCATATGATATTGGCAATCCACTGTGAATGAAAAATTTTGTGTGAATCAGCCTTTAGCAGTTATATTCCATTGAGGAACCACTATAGGAGTGTTCATGCAAATGATTAGCAATGAATCCATTGGCCTCACAGGCAACCTGGCACGGTTAGAAGCCAAACCAGAAAACATCTGTGGGAAGCAAAACACCTCAGAAATTTTTAGAGCTTTTTGGAGCCAGAGTAAGCAGCACTAAAGAAAGATGCTTTTGGCTGCACAACTTGTTGTTGTTGTTGTTGTTGTTGTTGTTGTTGTTGTTGTGTCAGACTCTAGAGAAAATAGATCCCGATTTAGAGGCTTGCTAGATCATTACCAATGGAGTCAACTCAATGGTAACTTAAATCTAAACTTATGCAACTAAAATGAGACTAAAAACCCAGGTAGGCTGCAAAAATGTGGAGGCAAAGCCTTTATGTAGTTGACTGGCTGTGTTCTTGGCCCCCTCCCAGATGGAAATATGATATGAAAGCCTACTTCTGAGAGGAAAAGCCAAGTCAAGCCTTTGAAATGAAAATGCCTTATTGTATGATAGATGCATGTAAGGAGAAGTAAAATGGGTGATAAAGGTAACAAATGGTATTGCTGTAATATTTTATCAGGCTGTACCCTACGGGTGCGTTTCCTCTTGTGTAAGTGCACTTGCACAAATACAGACACACAATTTCTAAACATATTTAGTCCTGTTCTCTGTTTTCTTTATGGTATTCTCTGGTATTTTTCCACTTGCACAAGACTTGACACTGATATGATTATTGCAGATATTGAGCCATTTTATCACTGCACATATATGCATTCCAAGTTTTCTTTTGCAATAGTCCACTCTTTTAAATAAAAAAGTTGCAAATAATGTTGTTTTAAAACAAGAAGAGCCCTGCAGTGGTCCTTGGCAGAAGCCATTCAAGAAACTTGCAGCTCTTGATGCAAATATAAGAAGGTGAAGACACCTCAGACACAGATCTTGCTGCAGATATAAACACGTCATTAACATGGAGATTAATGCACCATGATCCAACTACATTATCACCGTTTGAAGTGAAAGCCAGTGTTACACCCCTTTGCACCAAGGAGGCAGTACACCTAGTAAGGTGAACAGGTCAGATCTTTCTGTATCCTTTCCTCTTGTCTGTTTTGCTGCTGTCTCTTTGAATTTAGATTTCTGTTCCTTTTTCTCTCTGGCTATTTCTCTCTTTGATCTCTTTTGCCATCCTCCTAGGGAGCAAAATGCTCTCTCTGAATCTTTCTCCATCCTTGAGTTAGATAGAGAGATAGAATGGTCATGGCCCCTGTCCTGTCACACTATGGATTTCTTTAACAATAAAGAACATCCATTTTTTCCTTAAAACAGCAACTAACTAGGGCCGACCCTGCTTAGCTTCTGAGAGCAGATGAGACGGGGCTAGCCTGAGCCATCCAGGTCAGAGCAAAAGCACCCCTTTAGTCACAAAATGTTTTCCTGTAATTCCCTTCACATAGTGATTCTTTTAGCATCCCAACTGATGCTTAGGGTGGCCCTGTAGGGTTTTGAAGGCAAGAGACATCCAGAGGTGGCTTGCTATTGCCTACTTCCACGTCACAAGGCTAGAATTCCTTGGAGGCCCCCCATTGAAATATTAGCCAGGGCTGACCCTGCTTAGCTTCTGAGATCTTTCAAGATCAGGGTAGCCTGGGCTATTCAGGTTGGGTAGCATCCCAACTACCCCACCAATATACCTTAACTCAAAAATTTCATTTTCTTAAGAGCCATATTTTTTTTCCATACCAAGTCACATTTGGCTCTAGGTTGCCGATTCCTGATTAGTAGAACAATTTGTTGCTGTTGTTGTTCAGTCGCACAGACGAGTCCGACTCTTCGCGACCCCATGGACCAGATCACGCCAGGCCTTCCTGTCTTCCGCTGTCCTCTGACTCTGAAGTTGGCTCAATTTAATGTTCGTTGCATCGATGACATTGTCTAACCATCTCATCCTTTGCCATCCCCGTCTTCTTTGGCCTTCAATCTTTCCCAGCATCAGGGTCTTCTCTAGTGAGTGCTCCCTTCTCATTTGGTGGCCAAAGTATTTGAGCTTCATTTTCATTATCTGGCCTTCCAGGGAACAGTCAGGGTTGATTTCTTTTAGGATTGACTGATTTGATCTTTTTGCAGTCCAAGGGACTCTCAAGAGTCTTCTCCAGCACCATAGTTCAAAAGAATCTATTCTTCTGCGCTCGGCCTTCCTTATAGTCCAACTCTCGCAGCCATACATGACTACTGGGAATACCATTGCTTTGACCATGCGGACTTTTGTTGGCAGGGTGATGTCTCTACTTTTTATCATGCTGTTTAGGTTCGCCATCGCTTTGCTCCCAAGTAGCAGGCGTCTTTTAATTTCATGGCTGCTGTCACAGTCTGCGGTGATCTGGGATCCCAGGAACGTGAAATCTGTCACTACTTCCACGACTTCCCCTTCTATTTGCCAAGGAGTGATGAGGCCGGATGCCATGATCTTAATTTTTTTGATGTTGAGCTTCAAGCCCACTTTTGCGCTCTCCTCTTTTACCCTGAGCAAGAGGCTCTTAAGGTCCTCTTCACTTTCTGCCATCAGAGTGGTATCGTCTGCATATCTGAGGTTGTTGATCTTTTCCCCAGCAATCTTAATTCCCGCTTGTGATTCATCCAGGCCAGCATTTCGCATGATGTACTCTGCATATATATTAAATAAGCAAGGCGACAATATACATCCTTGTCGTACTCCTTTTCCTATGCTGAACCAATCAGTTGTTCCATATCCGGTTCTAACTGTCGCTTCTTGGCCCTTATACAGGTTTCTCAAGAGACATGTGAGGTGGTCTGGTACTCCCATCTCTTTAAGGACCTGCCATAGTTTGTTGTGATCCACACAGTCAAAAGCTTTAGCATAGTCAATGAAGCAGAAGTAGATATTTTTCTGGTACTCTCTTGCTTTCTCCATAATCCAGCGAATGTTGGCAATTTGATCTCTAGTTCCTCTACCTCTTCGAAACCCAGCTTGTACTTCTGGTAGTTCTCTATCCACGTACTGTTGAAGCCTAGCTTGTAGGATCTTGAGCATGACCTTGCTAGCATGTGATATGAGTGCAATTGTGCGATAGTTTGAACATTCCTTGGCATTGCCCTTCTTTGGGATTGGAATGTATACTGACCTTTTCCAATCCTGTGGCCACTGTTGCGTTTTCCAAATTTGCTGGCAAATGGAGTGCAGAACTTTAACAGCATCATCTTCTAAGACTTTGAATAGCTCAGCTGGAATACCATCACCTCCACTAGCTTTGTTGTTAGTAATGCTTTCTAAGGCCCATTTAACTTCACATTCCAGGATGTCTGGCTCGAGGTCAGTGATTATACCGTCGTGGTTGTCAAGGACATCGAGGTCTTTCTTGTATAGTTCTTCTGTGTATTCTTGCCATCTTTTCCTAATCTCTTCTGCTTCTGTTAGGTCCCTACCGTTTTTGTCCTTTATCATGGCCAGCTTTGCATGGAACGCTCCCTTGATTTCTCCAATTTTCTTGAAGAGATCTCTAGTCCTTCCCATTCTATTGTTTTCTTCTATTACTTTGCACTGTTCATTCAGGAAGGCCTCCTTATCTCTCCTTGCTGTTCTCTGGAAATCTGCGTTCAGTTTGTCCATGGGGTTTTCTTGGCAAAGATACTGGAGTGGGTTGCCATTTCCTTCTCCAGTGGGTTACACTTGGTCTGAGTTCTCTGCTGTAGCCTATCCATCCTGGGTGGCCCTCAACGGCATAGCCCACAGCCTCATCGAACCATGCAAGCCCCCTTCCATGCTAAGTTTAAATACCACTCTGTTCATGTTTCATAGAATGTTGACCATCAAGTGAAAGAATCCCTGATGATTTCATCTATGGGCATCCAATTTCCTTTTTTAAGTACCATTGTCATGATAAGAACACCTGGAGAAACATTCTACATGTCTGTTCCTCAGCTTGGGAAATCACCTTGCTTGGAGGTCCAAATTTGGATGAAATATTTATTTGGACAAGCATTTGATGGCCAAAACGAGCTTAGTTTACTGTGTTGTGGGAATAACACAACAATGGACTTTTCTATGTTTATGAAAACTAACTACAGAAGCTATTTGCATTCTCCAGGCAAAACTTATAATGCATAAATGAAGAACAAACACACAATTGGCTGTTCTTTATTGACTAATTCTTGTGTGACATCTGTTGCATGTACAGCTGAACATATGATACAAACCCTGCATTTATCTAGCTATGAGTCCCTGGTTCATTCATAAAGTGAATGCATGCTGGCTCTTTCTTACAAACAAATGTATGTGCATACATGCAGGATATACATGCACTCTATTAACATGTGAACAGGGCCAGAGATGTCAACTGCTGCAGAGCTGCCATAAGCAGATGCAGAAATGCAGTGAAGTACAACCCGTTAATTTGTCAGTCTTTAGGTTTCAGGAGATTCCTGAGGTTTTTAACGTGTTTTTTTTTTTAATGTTGTAAACTTCTCTCTGTAAGTATGAAAGAAAGGGTGGGAAATTTTTGACTTAAAAGCATGGAAGAACATAAAGAATAAAACCTAGAAAATGTCATAGGACAAGTTTTAAAAGTCAAAGAATATATTGCAAAGAACGAAATCATTAAGAAGGCTGTGCCTATTAGGATGAAACAAAAGTTATATGCAAGCAGAGAGCAACGCCAAGCAAATCCAAATGAATTTCTTCTGGAACCATCATAGAGAACTGATGATACTGAACCCGACCAAGCCACAGGCAGAACCCATTAAAGATTCCCATTAACTTAAATGGGCCAGGCCAGAAAGAGTGGAAATGAAAACTGGGGAGGTGTAAACCTAAGGGAGTGAGAAATACTAATCACCTAGGCTATGGTAACTGATTTGTGGCACTATATTCTCTGTAGCATAGCAAATGCATTGCAAAGTGGTTTTGATCTGATGTATCTTGCTGTTGCCCTGGGAAAATGACAGTCAGTGGTGGTTTACAATCAAAGAGATGGGATTCATTTATCTCACAAACAAACCATTCTGGGCAGAATTTCTTCTTTGAACTTAGTATTATTTGCTCTGTAGTTTTCCATGACAAATTAAAAGCAGGCAGCTTGATCATCAATGCTTTCTTTAGGTTTCAGTAAACAGATAGTGTTTCTTCTGCTGGAAAAGTGTTCTCAAACTTCTGGTACCTGGAGTACAGGCTGTTCCCCCCGCCAGCACAGATCACACAGCACATATAGACCATCTATCTGTCTGTCTAGCCACAAATTTTCAGAATAATCTGATTTTTTTTTTAAAGCCCTAATTTTGGAGAAGATTCTAGTAACATGTACACAAGTAGAGGTGGTTAAAAAAAAAAAGCTCTAGAGTTTAGAAGACATTTTGGGTTGCCATAGTAATTCTAAATTGCGCACAGACAGTGGAAGAAGTGGCCAGTAGAAGAAGGTGAGAACAAAATTAGTGAGGGGGGGGGGACCCAGTGCTGGCAGCAGAGGGTTGGTGGAAAATAAAAACTCACAGTGGAGGACCGAGGATGTAAAGGAGAATGGAAATAGGAGAAGAGACCCCATAGTAGCAGGGAAAGAAAAGAGAGTCCTGATGTGGCCGGGGAGGGGGGGGAAGCCTGAGGTGGAGGCAGGAGGAGAAGCTGGTGCTGGTGTGTTTATGTGGGAAGGGGGAAGGAAGCTAGAGCCATTGACAAAGGGAGAAATGGGATTGCCTTTTTCCTGGGTCTTCATGAGTGTCCCAGTCTCTTTCTCTCTCTCCCCCCACCTATCCTGACCTAGCTGAGTTTAGATACTCTGGTGCTGAACTCTCACAGCACATATGGACCATCTGCATTTGGCCGTGGTGTTCTGGCTGCCTTTGCAAGCTGGCTGACTGAGCTGTCCTTGTTTCTCCCTGATGCGACTTGTAGCAGCGTTTTTTAAGCAGCTGCCTCACCAGACACCGCCATAATAAAACCCAGACAGCAACAATATTTTTATTTCTTGATGCAAACTCCCAGGACAGAAACCATGTAACACCTTTTATTAAGATCCACTTAAAATAACACAAAACGATGTGCAAGATTTTGAATTCTCCAGAACTCTGCCTCATGCTGGATGCTAAAAGGAGAGGGGAAGGGGGAAAAAAGATATTTTGAGCCCTAGTTAAGACCTCTTATAGCATACTAATAATATAAATACCTCGTTGTGGCTAACCTCAGAGAGTTCTGAAAGCACTTCCTTCCCTCTCGTTCGAAATATATTGCTTTGCAATGTGGATTCAAAGGTGGTGGTGGGGGAACAAAGCCAATATGGCATGTGGAGGTTTTGATAAATGCTAAGCTTCCCATTAGGATGCTACCCTTAGTCAGTGAGGATTTCATCATTATTAAGGCTGAAGCAATTGCCTTCTTTGGATGTGTTGACAGAGTGGCATGAGCCCATAGATTATTGCAACTCGAGGACTATTTATCATCTTTCAAATTTAGTGATGTATATAAAAAAGATACAGAACACAAGGGCTGCTTCATAAGACAACAGTGTAAAAATGAACTTGGCTGAGGCTGTGCTTTCAACAGAGGCATCTGAATTGCATCCAGGCAAAGCAGAAGAGGAAACAGATGAACATGCTGACTGGCAAAATGCTAAATACGCAGCAATGATGATACAACTCAAGAGTCACTTGAAAGGGGGGTGGAGCTGTCCCATGAAATAACAGAAAGCAGTGAGGCCCTGTAAAAAGAAGCGCTTGCCAGAGTATATTGATAGTCACCGTTATCTGTTTGAACTGGGGGAAATCAGAGTGGTGTGGTGGTTAGGGTGTTGGACTAGGATCTTGGAGACCAGGTTTGAATCTCCATTCTCTCATGGAAGCTCAAAGGGTGACCTTGGGCCTCAGCCTTGCCTACCTTAGGGATGTTATGAAGATAAAATGGAGGGGGGAGAACAGTGTTGTAAGCCACTTGGGGACCTTTTGAGGAGGAAAGGTGGGACTAAATGTCTACACAAATAAATAAATAAATAAATAAATAAAACATAGTGGTTTTCAGATGCATCTGGAACTCTGCACCTCCAAAGGGTGCCCCCATTCTGTTCATTGTTGTGGCAACTTCCCTCAGGATATACGTGCAGCTCAGAAAAGAATGGAGTACCCCTTGCTTACCTGGAACATTATGGTTCATCCACTGAAGCCCTGTGAAGGTTTGGGTTGCAATAGTACATTGAATCATATTTGGGGTACTTTTCCCTACCTCAGTCCTTGAATCTACAGGGTGTTAATTGCAAGAGGCTGCTTCATAACATATATAATTCTCTGGGGATATTGAGACACATACCTTACCAAGATCCAGGCACTGGGAAGACACCAGTTGCAAGATGGGAAGAAAAGCTCTGGTATTAATTGTGCATCCATAAAACATTTCCTTTTCTAACTGGAGAGAGCAGAAGGAGAACTTACAGTGAAAGGCAAGTATACACTGAGTAATAAACCTGGAACTATAGAAATGCAAGTTAAATTAGCAAATATTTCTTATGTAATCATCATTGTGCATTAAAGGCACAATTGTAAGGGTTATGCATGGTCAGTGCACACCATTGATCGGGAGGCTAACAGAGCAATGGAAACAATTCATAGTTATGACAGTGCTTTAATGCACATAATCACCATACAATAATGACATGATGGATGTTAAATGGTGATGACCCAAAAATGCTTTCAGTGACCTCATAGCATCATCACAATGAAAGGCATTGGCCTGGAAAGTGTTTCAGATAACATTTTCTGGGTTCTTGTACTCAGCATGCATTAGGGAGCTGAATAATTCCTAAAGTAGTCATTTCTCTTCAAAAGAAAGAAGCTATGTTGCCAATGCAAATCTTATAAATGCATGTGAATATAAAATTACTGATTTGAATTGGAGGTGGGTTTTCAAAAAGAATCTGGAAGCAATAAGCACTGAAGTGATTAATGCTATTTAAAACCATTCCAGTTGCAAGCTTTTTCCAAGGCAAACACCTATCTCACTTCTCTCTGTGACAATAAAATATAGGTTTTCAAATTATTTCTTGGAAACCTGGAATCCATAGATATTTACCATGGGCTCCAAATGAGATAAATCATCAGTGGTAGACAAGCTCTCTAGAAAGACAGCTAATAAAGATATTTTCTTGCAACAGGAAGATCTAGAGACCTAGTAGAGCACCTGCCTGCAGCAGTTGGATCAGGACCACAATTGGTGGCAGCTTGGCATAGAATGGGCTATCCAGAGGCACTATCACTACACATACGACAAAATATTAGAAAGATAGTATCATGGTGTATGGCATGGAAGGAAGTAAGGAAGAGCCTACAAGCTGGCTAGTAGCAGCTGAAAAAGATCTGCCGGAGTTTGTTCTCCTCTGATTACAGGTATTTAATGTCTGTGAGTGCCCAGAGGTGGGAAGGTCATAGTCTAGAGCTGTGTGGAAGGCCTGGCAGAGGAGCAGGAGGAGGAGAAGAAGAAGACGATGACGAAGAAGAAGAAGGAGAAGAAGAAGAAGAAGAAGAAGAAGAAGAAGAGACCAACTGCTCTTCATTCAGAAGCCTTCTCCCCTCCTGGGGGTGGTGGTTAATTGTAAACTACTTTGGATCTATGGTGGTGGTGGGGGAATCACTGAATAAGAATGCTGTGGTCAATTATCACCCAGTCTCTAATCTGCCCTTTTGTGGCAAGGTAATTGAGAGCGTAGTTGGAGAGCAATGACACATCTGCCCTAGACCCTTTTCAGTCTGGCTTCATGCCAGGCCATGGACCAGAGATGGTATTGGTGGTTTTGGCTGATGTTCTCTGTTGGAATTAGGCTTGCCAGGTCTGGGCTGGAAAATACCTGGAGACTTTGGGGGTGGATCCGGGAGAGGGTGGGGTTTGGGGAGAGGAGGGGCCTCAGCATGGTACAATGCCATAGTGTCCACCCTTCAAAACAGCTATTTTCTCCAGAGGATATGATATGATATTGATATGATCTATTACAGCAACTGTGCTCTTCTGAGCAAAGCCTTCTGAAAGTGCCACCCTGTAAATGGGGAAGATCAACAGCTGCCCGTACTGAAGTATTCCTTGTGAAATAGTCTGCCTTACAAAGTCAATAGGCCTCCAGTGATTATAACGTTTTGCAGAATATATAAAATAGAATTGTTCAGGAGGGCCTTTTTTTAACTAAAAGGAATTAGGATGGTAGTTAATGTCTGTGAAACTTTAGGGAGTTTTCATAGCTGTGTTCACTGTATAGATACTGCTGCACTGTTTCTCTGATTTTGTAATCAAATTTTGTTTGCAATAGGTATTATAGTTTTTATTGTATGTAGGATATTGTTCAGTGTTCTACTCTGATTTTGCAATCCTGTTTTATTGGATTGTTGTATGCATTATACTGCTCTGACTGTATTTTTTAAAATTGTGTACCCGTCTCACAGTGAGAAAGGTGGATAAAGTAAAGAAAAACATTGTGCCAAATACAGACCCCAGCTTTAAAAAGACTGAATATGTAGCCCCACTCTGCATGAGGCATGGATATGACCAACCATACTACTGAATTTTTTGGCTAGTCCAATCTCATCAGATCACAAAAGCTAAGCAGGATTGGGAGACCTATTCAGATGGGAGACCTCCAAGGAATACCAGGGTCCTGACACAGAAGCAGGGAATGGCGAACCACCTCTGAACATCTCTTGCCTGAAAGCCCCAGGGGGTTGCCACAAGTCAGCTGTGACGTGATGGCAAAAAAGAAAAAGAAGATCTTAGCAGAGAGGGAAAACATGAGAACTGCTCTGACAAAGAAGCACAGACAACCCACAACTAAATATTACATTGTATTTAGGATGCCTGAAAACTCCATGCCACAGCTTTATGCACATATTGTTGGATATTGTGCTATAAAAATAATTCACAGCTGAATTGTCCTGTGCAGACACGCCAGCCCAGTTGCAATTGATCACTATAGCACAATGATAATGCTTTATCCAAAGATGTATGGATGCAGATCTTTGCAAAAGGCTTTGTTCTCAAAGATCAATAGTGTGAAGAGCGTTCTTTACTAGTGGTGTGTTTTTTTTTTAAGGCATTTTGGGTTGCTGGCTAAAAAGCTAATGAAAAGCAACCAGGTGGCTCAATGGCTGCCATATGAGTCGCTTCTGGAATTCATTAGCTTTTTCCCCATCACAAGAGCATCTAGGCTTTTTGTAATCAATCTGTTCGGCAACAGTGAAGCTGGGTGTTGCCATTATGCTGCTATAACTATTCCGGCTGCAAACATTAAATGCTAGAGTTATTGATGGGATTTTAGCTTATTACCCTCATCCAAGCCCAGAAGGGCATATAAAGGAGATAATACCAACTGCTGGCTTGCTGTGGAAATATGTAGCAACTTGATCCCAAAGAACTTTCATTTTCAGAGATTACCATAAATATGGAAATTTATTGTCCAAAGAGTTATATTTCTGATTCTCCTGGTTTGAAAGTGTTATTCATTTTTATTTTCTCTTTCCCCATCCCCAAACTCTGTAGATTATTTAGGAGACAGCATTCTGTGTTAACCGATCTTGGTGTGCTATGTGGTGTCAGATCTTTTTTTAAATAATGTCTGCTTCTCTTTGCCTGATCATTAAGTGCAGGATGCTGGGGTATACATGCAACTGACAGTTGCCATCAAGGATTTTTTAACTTGTCAAGAATATCAATCCTGCACGTGGATTATCTCACAGTTTTTGGCTTTGCTGTGCACTCTGTTTCTGTTGTGTAAATTGTGTTGTAGTAGGGAAAATTACAAAACTGAACACCTTGTGTGGATTGGGATTGCTTCTTAGAGTCTCAAACTGGTCACCATATTTGAATGTTTGTTGGGATTTTCAGCATTGCTCAGCCATAAACAAAATTGTTGGATTATTTGGGTTAAACAGAGTGCTCAAGGCAGCAGAGTCTATCTGGTGTGTGTGTGCTGCAGAAAACAAAGTTACACACAGAGCCTCTTTATCTTTGCAAAACTAATACAAGTTCTTTATTGTAATGTATTCAATGAGCTGCCTATTGAATGCATAGTGTTGTGAAACATCTAATTGAATTGCCATGTTGAGCTTGGTCCTGGGCTAGGATCCAAATACATCCAATCAGGTTACTAGCCCAGGAACTAACATCCAATCACTTCACAGCAAGCTCCCTGAGTGGGAACGCTTGTGATTGGTCTTTATTGGAACAACCTCATTGGCTGGTAATTGTACAGTGAGCGTGGCTATATTAGCTGGGAACCATAGGAATCTGTCCAACTGCAATGGAAAAGCTGAACCGTTCTGTTCTGGCTATCTGATGTTGATCCGTGTTGAAGTTGTGTTCGAGTTGAAGAATAAAGTTGTGTTCTTGCTGAATCACTCTCTGACTGCTTTGTTAAGCGAGCGACTTAACATTTATTATGTAGAATTCCATTCTAGATAGGATAGGGGGTAAATTTCTAATCTAGTCTGCCCAACTAGGATGGTTAGAGATAGCAGGCATGCCCTGCTCTCATGCTGCCAAGAGGGAGAAGGCTAGCATAGTGTGGAGAGAAAGTGTCAAGACTGGAAGGAAGGAGGTTTTGCTAAGAGTAGCAATCTATACATCAAAGGAATAGCATCAGAGGAGAGAAGCAAAGGATGTTTAGTGTCCTAGCCTATTTCTCTGACTCTCTCATAGTCCCCCTCTGAAGCCTGAGGCTAAGAGACAGCACAAAGTACTTCACTTCCAACAAAAACCAAGTTGATCCTTCCCATGTGCAAATGCTTTCCATGCTTCCATCTCCTGTACAACCAAGGAGTTGTTGCTGCATGGGTGTTCAGCTTGAAAACATTTATAAAAATGACCCATGGGGTTCTTACTGTCACTTACTGCTTTTAGCTGCCCGACGATGCCTGTGCCTACTTCCTTCCTAAACTGCAGTGGAGACTGCTATGGCTCCGGTGTTATGACCCTCGGGACCCAGATGCAATTGCAGTTGATGTTACTGTACACAGATATGCCTCTTCAAAAGATTTACAATCAAGAATTCCCACGAGCCTGAGTTGCAATGCTGAGTGCTGAGGCAGAAGTTCAAAATTAAAAGTGGAAGGAAAGAAGACTGTTGGAGAAAGGGAGTAGTCTAGTCTCAGTGTGTACAAGAGTCCATTTGGGATTGAAATCTTACTGCTCTTATATGTTAATTCTGGAACACTGGATACATTTGTACATCATATCCTGGTCTGATCCAACAGTATGACACCTACTGCTGTTCTTACAACGTAGGGAAATGAATAAATGTTGAACCGCAGTTGTTCACAGTCCCACATCAGATTCTTCTCCCCCCACCCATATATGTTACTCTGGGAAGACTCCTCATTTTTATTTTTGCTCTGTAAAAGGCCTCATTATAGTGAAAACACAGTATGAATCAACCACCAAGGCTCAGTGAGAAGGGTGGACTATAAATAATGTCAAATAAATAAAGTCTTACCGATTGGCATTTTAATGATGGTTGCTTACTAGTGGCTAAAGCCTGGACTGATTGCTGTGTAAGTAATGGGTAGTGTATTTAACAGTGTGCCAAACAGAATAAACAATATACTCTTGTTTAAAGGGAGGAAGTAGCACTGGTGAGTGTTCTGACTGGACAGATTCCTATGGTTCAATCCAAAGCCTGGTGCCAGACTCGAATACTATGTTCACTGCCTAACATCAGAAGCCTGGGGATGTTGCAGATAGATACATTTCTACAAATGCTTTTCATCATGTTGTGCACAGTCATTACATTTCTGTGGGAGATATTCCAATGCACTTTTAAGGAATGTCGTTTTCTTTTCAAAAATGACATGGATGGGATCAGTTCTAATTTAGGACTGCATTTGACTTAGTTTTTATTTATTGGTAGTCCTAATTGGGAGTTTAAACTGTTGTCTTTTATGTTTTATATATATTGTAAGCTGTCTTGAGTGCTGCAAGATAGATAGGTAAAGGTAAAGGTTCCCTTGCTCGAAAGCCAGTCGAATCCGACTCTATGGTTGCGGTGCTCATCTCCGTTTCAAAGCCGAAGAGCCAGCGCTGTCCGAAGACGTTTCCGTGGTCATGTGGCCAGCATGACTAAACACCAAGGCGCACGGAACGCTGTTCCCTTCCCACCGAAGTGGTCACTATTTATCACTATTTATCTACTTGCAATTTCTTGCTTTCGAACTGCTAGGTTGGCAGGAGCTGGAACTAGAGACAGGAGCTCACTCCATCATGCAGCACCCGGGTCTAGAACTGCTGAACTACTGACCTTCCACAGCCTGCAGTTCAGCATCTTAACCACTTGAGCCACCGCTCAATAGATAGATAGATAGATACAAGGGTGTAGACTTTCCAATTTCCCGGGGGGGGCTGGGGCTGGGCCAGAGGCATTGCTGTGCTAGGAGCAAGGGTGGCTCCCGGGGGAGGCTGAGCACTTTCCTGAAAATTTCGGCGGGGGCTGAAGCCCCGCCGCCCCCACGAAGATTACGCCTATGGATAGATAGATAGGCGGCTAATAAATGTTTTAAATAAATACATACATAATGGGAACATGCATTTGGCTTTCATTTCTAGAAAGTCTAGAATCTTCCAGCCTTGTAAACACCAATCAGCTCTGTACTAATTATGTGACCTCTGTGACAAGCTTCTTTTGCAACTGGGATGCCATTGGGGAATAGTGAATCACTACAGAGTTTTTATAATTTGGGAAACACATAATGGGATTCAGTATCCTATGCTTCCTTGTCTTTTAATTCCTGTTTGTGCTTTTGGTCACTTCAAAGACCTTGCCTAAACATCAAAGGATGGCTTTTGAAGTCTCCAGAGGTATGAACTAACAGCTAATAGGATTTTCTCTCCCACCTCCAGGGGATTTGTATCAACTTGTCATGGCAGATTTTTTTTTAGCATTATAATGAGCGGTCCCTTAAGGAAGCTTGCTTCATCAGAAGTCAGCAGAAACTACCAAAAATACCTTATTAGTCTTCCATATCATACTTAGAAAAAAATGATGGTACGGGACCTCTGCTGGGATAGATTTTGATATGCATAATGGCAAGAGACCTCTGCTGGGATAGATTTTGATATGCAAACACGCTAAAGAAGACATGGCCGGGACTTACCTTGGATGCCATTTTGTGGACTCCGGGGCCAGGGAAGGGAGCAGCAAGGCTGGATCATGGGTGGGGCCAGGTGGCAGCAGTTGACCTGGCACGTGAGACAGGGCCGGGGGTGGGTCTGCCTGCCCGCCCACCCCCTACGTAAGGGCTAGCGGCCTGGGTGTTGGGCCTCTGCTCCATGCAGCCCATTTTTTAGTTCAGTTGATGAGGAGCAGGGAGAGGATGCGCCATGTGGGGGCCCCTGCAGAGCACAAGGCCCAACATTGCCTGACAGCTCCACAGGCCTTGCCTCTGCAATCCCATTTCTTGAGCTACTCCTGGGCCCAACAAGTTCTCAGCAGCGCTCAGCTTCACTTAAAAAAAAGTCAGACTTTGGGAGTAGGGCAGTGGTGGCGGCTGTGGGCCAGCATGAGTGTGGTGACCACTGGCATTGGAGGAGCTCCTACCAAGGTAACAGGGGGAGTGGGTGCAATTTCTTCCAGGCCAGTGTGCTCCTTATCAGCTCTTGTCACAGATCAGGGTGGTGGTCTTTATTTACTCCAGGGTTTGATCACTGCACTCCCCCTTAGCTCTCAGAAGGGCAGGACAACTGATGTGTGTGTGTGTCTGTTTGGCACACATGGGGTCCCTGGCTCACTTCCAGCCAACTCCTGGACAAAGAACATGGCTGACTCCCCATAAGCATCAATTGCCTGGGACCCCAGGGAAATGCAACTCCTTGGGGAGCACCCCATAGGCAGTGATGTATGGAACCCTGGGTGAGTTGCAGCAGGCATGGGGGTGCAAGGCCTCTATTTTGGCACTCCAGCGGGGTGGGGCCACCTGGCACAGGGGGGCTCTGCTCAATACCTTCCTAGGGAGCCAGAGTGCACTGTAAGAGGAGCCTTGGCTTGGCACCCTGCAGGGCCGCTGCTAGTCTGCAACGAGCAGGCTTGCCCTTTATGCACAGGGGCAATGATTCTGTATAAGGCATTTTCATACGATCTTTCTTGGGAGGGGCCAGAGCATATGCTTCCCACACAGAATGTCTCTGGTTTGGTCTCTGGCAGCTCCAGATGCAAGGGCCAAGTTGGAGTGATGGAAATGACTTCATAATGTGATTCTGCAGAGCCACTGCCAATATGATTAGTCAAGATGGACTTAAGGTCTGATTCTGTATAAGGCAGCCCCCTGTTCTGGCACTCTCCTCATGCATGCTGATGGTCCTCCCTCTCCAGGTTTCAGTTTGTCAATATTATGCACGCTTGCATTGCAACCTTGGGACTTTCCCCCCCTGAGTTGGAGTCCATTCCTTCCATATAGGGGCCACCACCATGGCCTCAGAACGGGGTCTCCTGACTGAACAGATATGGAAAATTGGCTGTTGGTGCTCTGCAGCATACAGGACTTACATATGGCTTGCTGGTCAGCTTGGTCACTAGCGTCTGTATACTTTTGTCTCTGCAGGTCACCTCAAATTTGTGTGGATCATGGGTCATAGTCAATGTTCCCTCTAAGCTGTGGAGTCCTGTGAGCATATATTCTACTTTCTGAGCTACTGGCATTAAAGTTGTGAGCAGGTGATTTGGCCACTGCATAAATTAGTCTGCTCTGGAGCCATCCTTCCTGAGCGAGGACAAAAATGGGTGAGCCGGAGGCTAAAAAACTGTGAGCTAGCTCACACTGACTCAGCTTAGAGGGAACACTGGTCATAGTATTGTGTTTTGGGCAGGGAGGTATGCCTCGTCATCTGGATGGGGAGAGGCATTTGGTCTCCATAATCAGCTGCACATCACTAGGTGTGGGCACTGGGGAATGTGCTGGTCTGCCCTCCTTTCCACTGTGTCATGCTGAGTGTCAAATTGGGGCCCACTGGATGTCTTGGTCATTCAGCTGGGTGAAAGCAATCTTCCAGCTCAGAAAGTGGTGCTGCTGGCACAAGATATTGCAGTGGACTTAAAGACTTTCCACTCCTGGCTTCTCAACACGTGCATTGTTTGGTTTTCCCTTCTCGAGTGGCAGGGGGCCATTTCACTGGCCTGGGTGGACTTGGCTAGGAGGAAGATGTGCAGGACAATGGTGCAAGTGGTGGAATCCCAGGGGGGGGGCATGTCATTAGACACTCGGACATCACATTTTGGCAACCAGCTCTCTACAGGGCTGATGAGGTCCATTTATCTGATTGAGGCTAGGGCATTTGGCTGCATGGTATTAGGGATG
Source organism: Gekko japonicus (assembly GCF_001447785.1). NCBI lineage: Eukaryota > Metazoa > Chordata > Lepidosauria > Squamata > Gekkonidae > Gekko > Gekko japonicus. The sequence continues at coordinate 1,143,866 of NW_015163614.1, read as the reverse complement.
GGTTGCTTCGTTGGCTACAGGTGCAGGAGCATTGGTGGGAGCCTGGGGAGGGGTTACCCTGGCTCTTATGGTGGTCGAAGCATTGGGACTGATCCTTTAACTAGGGAGGCAGTGGGGTGGAGCCAATAGATGGGCACATCCAGCTTGGGGGCTATCAGTGGGGCTCTCACCACTGAGTGGCAGAGGAACCATATAGTGGCCAGCACCCACGTGAAAGGTTTGCCACTCCTCAGATGCAACCCAGCAGATAGGCTGGGGGTGCGGGGTTCATTGGTGGGTCGTCTAATTCAGGATCCATCTCCATGCGGCGCCAATGCTCCCACAGTGTAGCCAATAAAAGCTGTGGCCTGTTTCTCCTAATCACTGTCATCAGGTTGTTCATTGCTTCAGCTGCACCCCACTCCCAGTTCTCCTGGGTCCACAAACAAATGGCAGTTTTAGAAACTGACTATTCCTACCTGCATGAAGTTGTCTCAGAGTTCTTTTGTTGACTGTAAACCTATGTATATGTTGCTTTGACAGGATTTAATTTGAAGTAAATGTGCGTAAGAGTATTTAATTATTTCTGTTATTTATAGTCTGCTTTCTCACTGAGGCTCAAGGCAGATTACACAGTTGTAAAGCAATATGTTCAACAGGATGGGACATCCAATAAAAATGCCATAGGATTTGGATTGCAGAAATCTGACTCAGGTCTGAAACATAATTTAAACATTAACATGATATGTTAAACGATGTAGAAATCACATAATAGGATTATTCTTAATGCAACAGACAGTATGTACTATACACACTAGTATTGTTCAAAGTCCATTCCCTTTACAGAAGAATCTTTCTGCACCATTTTGTTCCAATAGAAGTCTGTTACTTGTGTAAAACAGCCCTCCAAAATAATTCTGTTTTGCATAGTTTGTGGACAGCCAGGAGAATGGGAGCCTTCTTGATAGTATCAGGCAGGCCATTCCATAAGGGGGCACAACACAATGCACATGTATGGGCACTTCTTGATATTGCGCATTTGCCAGGTGGCACCTACAGAAGGCCGTGCTCAGATGAGTGAAGCTGTTGTAGTAGAGAATGAGGAGAGAGGCAGTTAAGAACATAAGGACATAAAAGAAGCTGTGTTGGATCAGGCCAATGGCTTGTCCAGTCCAACACTCTGTGTTACATAGTGTCCAAAACCCAGGTGCCATCAGGAGCTCCACCAGCAAGGTCAGAACTCAAGAAGCCCTGCCACTGTGCCCCCCCAAGCACCAAGAATACAGAGCATCACTGCCCCAGACATAGTGTTCCATCTATACCTTATGGTTAATAGAAATACATTTTATTAGGTCATCCTTACTGAAGGCGTGGGAAGAAATTAAAACTAACTTCTAAACGAAGAAACTGAAATGGGTTGCGCCGTTATAAGCTTTTACAAATCCTAATTTTTTTTCAGGAAGACACAATGCTAAGATATGATGATCTACTAGACATTAGAAATGAGTTAAAACCAATAGAAACCCTAACTTGGCAGCAAAAAGCACAAATTGAATCAAGATATACCAAAGACGACTAGTTTTTACTGCCCCAGACAGTGTTCCATCTACACCTTATGGCTAATAGCCACTGATGGACCTCTGCTCCATATGGTTATCCAGTCCCTTCTTGGAGCTGTCTATGCTAGTAGCCACCATCACTTCTTGTGGTAGTGAATGCCACATGTTAATTACTCTTTGTAGTCTCTGCCGGTCACCTCAAAATTGTGTGGATCATGGGTCATAGACGTGTTGTGTTTTGGGCAGGGAGGTATGCCTTGTCATCTGGATGGGGAGAGGCATTAGGTCTCCATAGTCAGCTGCACATCACTTGGTTCTGCAGATATGAGTGACCAAGGCCATGAAGGACTTTGTATGTGATAGGCAACACCTTAAAGTGAGCCCAGTAACTCATGGGCAGCCAATAGAGTGACTGTACAATGGGAGTAATATGCATGGTCTGCTTTGCTTCTGATAATAACTGAACTGCAGCATCTTGTACCAAATGGAGTCTTTAAGCACCTAGATGAGAGCTCTATGTAGATTGGATAGCCTTGATGTTACTGTGGCTTGGATCCAGGTGGCCATATCAGCTGTGTCAATGTACAGGGCCATCTTCCAGGTAGACTGAGTAGAAGAAAGTGGGTTTTTTTGCAGCTGAATGTGATTTTCATTTGATTTGATTTATTAGATTTCTACCCCACCTTCTCCTTTCCAACCTGCCTTACTTCTGTCTTTCCAGAAGATGGTTTCAGTTTTTCACTCTTAGCCATTTAACCACAGCAGTTGGGCAGTAATTCAGGATGGCTACTGCATAACCAGGAGATCTGGATAAAGCGATAAGGAGTTTGGTATTGCCAGCATGCCCTTACCTGTATAGCCCAGGCTAGCCCGATCTTATTAGATCCCAGAAGCTAAGCAAGGTCAGTCCTGGCTAGTATTTGGGTAGGAGACCTCCAAGGGATATCAGAGTTGCAACGTGGAGGCAGGCAATGCCAAACTACTTCTGAATGTCTCTTGCCTTGAAAAGCCAACGGAGTTGCCATAAGTCAGCTGTGACATGACAGTGCTTTTCATCACCATTGTCAGCATATTGATGACAGCCAATCCCAAAACTATGAATGATTTTTTAATAAGTGCTTTACATAGAAACTGAAAAGGATGAGGGATAGAATTTCATCCTGTGGAACTCCACAGGATACGTCCCACACGGATGGTAGCAGGTCTCCAATGGCAACCTTTTCAATCTTGTCTGTGAGGAATGAGTTGAACAAGTCCAACGCACATCCTCTGATACCTGCTTCTGCTTCTGAAGGCCTCAACAGGATGGCATGTACTTCAGATCTGGAACAAGTTTGTATCATATATCCTTGTCAAGTAATTATGCTGAATGTGAGATGACCAGAAACAATAAGGTCTTGACTGATTTTATTATTATTTCTCATTAGTGCCCATTTCACAGCCTGATGTTGTCAGTCTGATGTTGGTGGAAGGGAGCTTATGGACCTGCCTACCCAACAACCACATGGTCTCTAGTAAGAAAAGGAGGTATTCCTATCTCCCTTGGCTACCCAATGGTTTCTGGCAAGCAATGCTTCTGTTCCAACTGCTGCTCCCCTTCCCAGTTTTTCACAAAGTGTTTTTTGTACTTGCTGCCATTGAGATCCACATGGAACTTGATTTCTTGAATGGAACTGAGATGTAGCAGATGCTAAATATCATCATACTCTTGAGAAGTTGCAGAAAATTTACTTGGTGATGGTATGGTTGAGTCAGATGATACCATACAGTGATTGCTAAATTTCCCCTTAATTCTTTTACAGAATAGAAACAACATAGTCATCTAAATGTACCCATTGGCTATTTGAATATAAACTGACAGATGGAACATAAGAACATAAGAGACGCCAACACTCTGTATGGAATAGTGGTCTAGGTTTGTACATTCTGTTAGATGTACATATTGAATGCCAGCAAACTGGTTTTTGCACTTCGAACTGCTTTCTTCTTTAGGGCTCTTTAGGGAACTTTAGTAAGTTCTACTAAAATCAATGGAACTTGCTTCCAATTCAACACATTTAGCATTAGTGTGCCAGATAATATTTCTAAAAGTTTCTAGTACAAAATAACCCAAAGCAATATCCAGAAGTTGCAATTAAAGATGGACATTGTTTCAGGCTGGGGAATTTCTCATGCATTTGGTTCCACACCTACCTAGAAATGTGCGTATATGTACAGCTCCTAGCTGGATCATCTGTCATATTTATTTATTTACATTGTAATAGTCTGCATATCTCTCTGGAGTACACAGAGTAAATCAATACAATCACCAGAATCCAATAGACAATGTGATAGGATTTGAACTGTAGAAATCTGAGAACCAACCAGAGCTCAAGTATCAACATGACATATTAAAAGGAAGCAAAAATTACATAGCAGGATCCTACTTACAGCAACAGATATTAACTATAGGTTGTTGTTTACCCCAAGCTTCCTTCTGAACCATATTGATACTGCGCAGCCCTATTTCCTGTGCAAAAATCCCTCTTGAACAATTAATTTTTTTGCATAGCTTGTGGAAAACCAGGAAAGTGAGAGCCTTCCTGACCACATCAGAGAAGCCATTGCATAAGCTGGGGGCCACAACAGAGAATGCACGGGTAGTGTTGCTTTTGTCCATTTGCAGGATGGTACCTGCAGAAGGCTGTGCTCAGATGAGCAAAGCTGTTGTGCTGTAGCATAGAGGGAGAGGCAGCCCTGCAGATATGAGGGTCCAAGGCCATGGAGGGCTTTGTGTGTGATACCCAATACCTTAAATTGAGTCCACTAATTGATGGGCATGCCCTGACCTGGATAGCCCAGGCTAGCCTGATCTTGTCAGATCTCAGAAGCCAAGCAGGGTTGGTCCTGGCTAGTATTTGGATTCGAGACCTCCAAGAAAGTCCAGGGTTGTGACATGGAAGCTGGCAATGGCAAACCACCTTTGAATGTCTCTTGCCTTGAAAACCCTACAGGATCGTCAGCTGTGACTTGACAGCACTTCCCATCACCATCACCACCAATGGACGGGCAGCCAATGGACTGATTGCAGAATGGGAGTGATATGCATACTCCATTTGGCTCCCAAACTGAGCTGAGGCATACCAGTTTAAGGTATTGGGCTGAGCTGAGGCATTTGGTACCAACTGGAATCTTCAAACTCACTTTGAGAGGAGACCCATATAGAGTGTATTGCAGTAGTCTACTTTCGATGTTACCGTGGTGTGGATCCAGGTGGCTAGATCATCTGCATCAAGGTAGGGGCTAGTCTAAGCTTAGTTGAAAGAAGACTTTTTTTGCAGCTGCATTAATTTGTTTCTCCAGCAGTGGCAGATGTGGCTAACATGTTCCTATCATTAATTTATTCATTTCACTATGAATTCACACTGGCAAGCTGCAGCAGATATAATCACTTATAAATATATTTTAAATGACCCATTAACATGGTGTATCTTTTGCATTATCTGTCCACCCACCTCTATGCTCCTAGCATTGCAGACTAATATTGTTGCACTTTCACTTTGTTGACTGTTGCACAGTCATGGAATAAGAGGATGGGTCCTTTAACAGATTAAAACTTGGCTAAGCAACAGGAAGCAGAGAGCAAGAATAAATGGGCAGTTCTCTCAGTGGAGGGAAATAAGCAGTGGAGTCCCACAAAGATCAGTATTGGGGTCGGAGCTGTTAAATTTGTTCATAGGTCTTGAACAGGGGATGAGCAGTGTAGTGGCCAAGTTTGCTGAATACACCAAATTATTCAGGATGTTAAAAACCAAGGCTGACTGCGAAGAGCTCCAGAAGGAACTCCAGAAATTGGGTGAGTGGGCAATGATGTGGACATTGAAGTTCAGTGTTAGTAAATATAAGGTGATGCACATTGGAATAAAAAAAATCCCAACTACATATAAGCCAATGTGGTATGAGGGAGGAAAAGCAGCATGGCATAGCTCGATATCATCAGATCTCGGAAGCTAAGCAGGATCACTACTTGGAAGGAAATGGCAAACCACTTGGCTTCTCACTTGCCTTGAAAGCCCCTTGCTATGGTGACCATAAGACCCAAGAGAGAAAAAGACCTTGGGATTGTAGTAGATAGTCAACCCAGTGTGTGAAGGGCAAACTCTATGCGGGGGATTATTAGGAAAGGGATAAAAAATAAAACAGATAATATTATAATGCCCCTGTATAGATCTATGTTGTGGTCTCTTTTGGAATGCTGTGTGCAGTTCTAGTCCACTGTATCTCCAAAAGGACATTGCAGAGCTGGAAAAAGTACAGAGGAGGGCTACCAGGATGATTAAGGCTGAAGAGTCTGGAACTTTTCAGTTTACAAAACAGATGACTAAGTGGAGATTTGATAGAGGTTTATAAAATTATGCATGGAGTAGACAGAACTTTTTCTTCTTTTCCTAAAATAATAGAACTCAAAGGCATCTAATGAACCTCATGGACAGTAGATTCAGGACAGATGAAAGGAAATACTTCTTTACCCAGTGAGTGATTAAAATGTGGAACGTGATGCAAAGGATGTCGTGATGACCATAGACATAGAAAACTTCAAAGGGGAATTTGACAGATTCATGGAGAATAAGTCTATCAGTGGCTACCCACCATAGTGACTAAAGAGAACCTCCATATTCCAAGGCATTAACTCACTGAATACCAGTGCCAGAAGGCCACATCAGGGGAAGGCCTCAGCCTCTGTCCCCTGTTGTTGGCCTTCCAGAGTAACTGTTGACCACTATGCAAGTCAAGATGTTGGATTAGATGGACCACTGGTCTGGTCTAGCAAGGCTGTTCTTTATGTTCTTATAGGGCTGCCAGGTCTGGGTTGGAAAATACCTGGAGACTTTGGGGGTGGATCCAGGAGAGGGTGGGGTTTGGAAAAGGAAGGGGCCTCAGCATGGTACAATGCCATAGAGTCCACCCTTCAAATCAGCCATTTTCTCCAGGGGAGCTGATCTCTGTCAGCTGGAGATCAGTTGTAAAAGTGGGAGATCTTCAGGCCCCACCTGGAGGATGGCAAACCTACTTTCGTATGCTCAGTTACAAAAATAGCTCTTTTTTGTGTCTCTAGACTTTGCCCAGCTGTTCAAAGACTGCATTTCATAACAAACTTCCTGGTGGAGGAAATTATTTAGAGAAGAAACAAAAGGAAGAATTGTTAATGGAGAAACTTTACATCCCACTCTCGTAGCACGATCTTAAGATGCAGCTGTTTCAAGGACTTCATGTCATCCACAATTAAAGTATTTTTGTTCTCCAATTTTTTTCACAGCTTTGACTGAGTGAAAGGGAGTTCATCATATGTATTATATAACAATAAAAATATCCTATACATTTCATGTGAAGGATCGTCTCCTTCCATATGTCCCTCTACACCAACTATGATCATCAGATAGCCTTCTGTTGTCAATCCTACCACTTAGAGTGGGGTGTCTAGTAAGTTTTCAGCTACAAAATTGCTAGTATGCTAGTATGGAAAAATATATACATACACAAATAATCTTGTGTTCATGTCTGTCTATTGAGATACAATGTGGTGTGGTGGTAGACTTGTTGGGAGACCTGTATTCAAATCTCCACAGTTTCCATTTGAGACATGAGCTGTGCCTAGATTACTATGGAAACCAGGTTCCATTTTTGAGCCTTATAACTGAGGAAGAATGTTTTGAAACATCTGGCATACCTAGGAAGGACATTTTCGGCTGCAGAAGTGCCTTTGTGCTATGGGACATCCTCTGCCTTGTTTGTGGACTTTGAGGTCTTTTGGACAACTAGTATACTGAAAGGATATAGAGGAGTCTCCTGTTGGATTCTTTTTCTACCTATGAATTGACATACCTTCTCTTGTTAAATGTTTGTTTTGGAACTAGTTTTGGAACTAGTGCTTTTTAATTGTGACCACCAATTCTACTTTATCAATTGACTTTCTATAATTATGTTGCAATAGACTGATGTCTACTGGTAACTTGTGAAATTTGTGAATTTTTTGATGGTCTTCCCATGCGGTTTGTTACCTCATTCTCCTCTCCTTCATTTTCTCGTCACAACGATTTTGTGAGGCAGGTTAGGCTGAGAGTACGTGACTGGACCAAGGTTACCCAGCAAGATTCCATGGCAGAGGGCTGGTGCAGTGTACTGGTTAGAGTCTTGGACTAGGACCTGGGACAACTGTGTTTGATTCCCTTGCTCAGCCATGGAAGCCTGCCAGGTAACTTTGGGCCTATCACAACCTCTCAGCCTAACCCACCCTCACAAGGTGGTCGTCGTGAGGATGAAGTAGAGGAGGGGGGAACAATGTGAAAAGCTACTTTCAGCCCTGAACAAGGAAAAAAGTAGGATCTAAACCACTGGTTCCTAAAGTGGTCAATACTACCCCCTTGGGGGCGCTGGAACGATCCAGGTACAGCTCCACAAACGGCATCTTTTTGTCCACTTCTTGAAGGTAGATTCCCAGGGGGGTGCTGAGTAATTTATTTTCTGAAAAGGGGGCGGCAGGCCAAATTAGTTTGGGAACCTCTGATATTCTAAATAATAAAATAAGCAAATAAATAAGTGGGGGGGGGATTTGAACTTGGCCCTCCCAGAGTCCAGCACTCTAATCATGACACCACACTGACACACTAGCAAGTTAAGTAGGAGCCAAACCTCAGGGGCTAGATGCTTGGGGCGGGGAGGTTACTTTTAAGGGAGAGAGGCTGGGGGAGAGAATTAGATGTCTGTAGGGTAGGGAGATATTGTAGCATATATGTGTGTGCGCGAGAGTTGTTCCTTGCCTGAGCAAATTTATTAATAGTTTCTCTTTATCAGTGTGAGTAAATTGAAATGGAAAAGGGTATTGATAATGGAGAAGCAAAGGGAAGGGCCAAATGGAAAGGGGTGTGGTTAGGAGGAAGGGGGAAGGGGAACCAGTTATACCTGATACCCAAGACCCATGAAAACCTGGAAACAGCTCTGGGTCTGACTCAGTATGAGGAAGCTTCTGATGTGCGTTCATATATGTCTAAGTGGCACGTGTGAAACTAGTTTAGAAATCTGCAACACGGGTTGCCTCATGCAGGTTTTAATGGAGAGATTAGGAATAATCTGCAAAAAAAATTTTTTTACTACAATCAAAGAAAGTGAGGTGCACTTTCAATCCCACTGAAGAAATGGGATTCATTAATCCCAACTAATTTAAATCCCACTGATTGATACAGGGTTTAAGTGTGTCAACATTATTTTTTCTTACTGGAGAATTTAGGTATAGGATTTTCTGCTCTGAAGATAAAGACGGGCCAGTCTGCTGTACTATTGCAACCCAACAGCCGTATGACATTATCTTGATTGTATTATTTAAAACATACAATGCTAGCAATGTCATGACAATGTACTTATTCTTTTCTTCACAAAGTGAGTGAGTGAATGAGAGATGGGGAGAGAGAGAGAAACTTGGTATATAAGATTTAAAAATTACTTACATATGATCAATTTGGTCACAGTTGTGAGCAACCAAAAAGATTATGTTAACATCCCCCCCCACCCTCCAGCAAGTTATTTAATTTACACTTATCACAAAGACAGCTAAATTCTAAGTAGTTAGCAGATGCCACATCATTTCTTTAAGTCTATTACAGGTCACTGATTGCTGCAGTTTCTAACTTGATGCCAGGGGTCATTTCAAGCAGGAACACACAGGAATGGCATTCTGGGAGTGACAAGCCCGGCCCGGCCCCCCAACTTCCTGCTAAGGCCCCACAACTTCCTTGGCAGTGCAGGTCCCTTGGCTCTGGGCTGCCCGGCACACAGGAATGGCATTCTGGGAGTGACAAGCCCGGCCCGGCCCCCCAACTTCCTGCTAAGGCCCCACAACTTCCTTGGCAGCGCAGGTCCCCTGGCTCTGGGCTGCCCGGAGGACTCTCTGCCACTGCTGCTGTGTAGTGGTTAGTGTTCCAGACAAGGATTTGGGAGACACAGATTTGAATCTGAGTTGGGAAAAAACCTGGAGATTTTTGGGGTGGGGCCTGAGTGGTGGGTGTTGTCATATGGGTGTTCTGGTGATGTCAGGGGGTGTGGCATATGCAAATAAATTATGTTAATAAGTTATGCTAATGAGCTCCTGCACCTCTTTTTCTACTACATGACCCCTGCTTGATGCTATACGCTTTATATATTCATACATATCGAAGTAGGGCATTTCTTTTTATCAAGGATGTTGCCATGCCCTTCCCAGCCCCACTCTTCTTTGTTGGGCAAAGGCTAAATCTTACAGAAAGCCACCTCACAGCCCTGGCTTGCTTGCCTGGATCCTTAGCTACACAGCTTCAGTGAGAACAACATTTCCTTATTCATATGCCCTTTGAAACCATGTGTTGTCAGTCAATATTGTGCTTATCTTATAGGTGGGAAACGGAGAACACCAGCCCGATTCTGCAGGAGGGGTTGCTTCTGCATGTGACTTGTGCTCCTGTGCACAATATGTTGTTGTGAAGTGGTGGAAAGTCCTGTGGGCTCTTCTGGATTCTCTTCCCCTTCCCAAACCTTTTGATGCACAAGTGTATGGGTGTTTAGGATACTGGTATTTTATTGTCAGCATTCCAGTATTTTCTGCTATTTGTTATTGCGTGTTTGTTATTATTTCAACTGATCCAGTATATTTTATATACTACTCAATAAACTATCCCAATATATATATCCAGATCTCAGTACTCTTACCTGAAGTTGCTCAGGAAGTCTGTCACAGATCCTGACAGGAGTAGTGGACTAAGTCCACATTTGGACATGTGTCCATTGCCAGGTGTTAAAACCTAAGCCAGTAACTCCTAAGAACAAGAGGTGGTGGAAGAAAGGTTTCTGTTATGCACTGGGATATTTAGTGTGGTTCCTTTATTTTGAATTACTATTTACTACATGGCATGTGGCATGGTATAGTGTAGCCCAATCTCATTAGATCTCAGAAGCTAAGCAGGGTTAATACCTGGTTGGAAGACCACCAAGAAAGACTTGGCAGACGAAGGCAATGACAACCCACATGTCTTGAAAACCCTATGGGATTGCCATAAATTGGCTGCAACTTTATAACTCTTCGCACACACACACATTTACCACCCGATAGCATTTCAGATCTGAGCTTCAGTTTATTGACCCTTCAGTTTATTGAGTCCACTCTCTCATTCAGAAGATCCACTTCTCTCCTGACTCAGCTGAAAGGAAGTACAGTTTGGTCACTTCCTGTATATTGATGACACCTCACTCCTTATCTATAGATTTTGCTCAAAGCCACCTATTGAACTATGACTGGAATCAAGGTTTTCTAGATCCAAGACTAATGATCTACTCACTATTTCTTCATAGCAGATAGTTTATTCTGTGCTGAACCCAAGATAGGAGTACTACCGCAAGCCAGTAGATAAAAGGTTTGCATCTAAAGGCTTGGATCCATATTATCATCTTATCAGCTCACTTTTGAATTCACCACCTGGTATATGAGAAAAAACCCCAAGACTCTGTTTCAAAGGGATGCTGTGGGGATGGACAAGAGGAGAGCTGTAATGCATTTTCTTTCCAGCAGCCATTTGATCCCTCTCAGGTCATCTTGGCATGTGGGAATATGCATCTCTGCAATGTCAATGGGAACCATTAGTGAAACTGCTGTGGTGCACAGCATTTGTAGTACATTGCCTCATAACATGAGGGTATTTATTGGCTGGTGCAGCATCTGATGAATCCCTAAAAGGGCTAGGTCAGTCTGTTAACCTTTAGAATATTTAGAATATATGGAATATTTAGAATTTATAATATTTTTCATTCATCCCCCCCCCAACTTTTTTTTTGGAAGAAACTATTGCTGATTATATGGCTGATTTGAATTGAGCAAACCAACAATGCTTCCAGGAACAGCCCTTTCCTTCAAACTGCATTAGAAAGCAAAATATAAATTGGGGGAAGGGGAAATCTGTTATGAACAAGAAATACGATTTAAGATTGAAAACACTAAATGCTTTGGGGAGCAAAAATGGTCCTTTGGAGAGGTGCTTTTTTACAAAACATAAAAATAAAAGCCTGAATTTAGTTAGTCATCCCAGCCAATTTCCTGGGGTACCAATTACCTGGTCTCCTTGGTTTAGCTGCATGTCTGCAGTATGATTAAGAAAAATCGTGAAGAATAGTGCTGAGAATATAAAAGCAAGGCGGAGTGGGACAATTAGCAATTTATTCAGAACTCATCATTGAACAAATTAGGACCCATTAAATTTTGTTACAGTCTTTAATGAAGGGAGCAGCTGCTCTGCCACTTCTTGGAGAAATGATAATATCTTAACACCACACAAAGGAATTTGTTTGTTCTCCTTCCCCAGACCAAGCCATAGACAGGTGCTTTTTGTTTTTGGGGTTTTTTTCTTTTCCTTTTTGCAAAAATGGAATACATTAGGAACTAGTTCAATTATTGCCCTGATTTCATCTTACTTCTTCCTTCCTCTATCCCCAGGTCCTCATTAGTAAAGTAATAAGAATAATAAAAAATACCCATTTATTAGTGACTTATCGGGAAAACAATGTCCTTGGAAATTGGAGTAAAGTGAAGCTAGGGACAAGTCAATAAAATGTTATGAGAATCACACAGAATATTCCGGTACTAATGTCATCCCAAATGATATGTGCTCTGCACGAATCGTTAATGGTGATCATATCTAGACACCCCCATAGATAGCCTTATGGTAGACACACAAGAAATGCAGGATGAGACCTTGCAGAATAGCTGAGTCAATTGCAAGTTTCTTCTTTTTATTAATGTTATTCTTTCTCGTTCATTTATTTAAACCTACCATGATGACAGGGATCTGTAGAAAACCACAAAACTTCTGAATTATCTCTGCAGGTTAAAAGAAAAAGATACATTTAAAAAATCAGTGCTAGAACTGAATTATTTTGCCAATACTAAACAATTGCAAATGGTTGCAAATATACAGTATGTGCGGAATTTGGATTATCTTGGCAAAGAGTATTGAGAAACAGTACAAGAAAAATGAATGAAAAGCATCCAGGGCTTTTGCACACATGAAAGTTTAGATGAGTGAAATTACTCAGAATATTGCTGGAAGGCTTTTGTACAGCTTGAGAACTGAAGGTGCTTTCTCAGAAGCTCCAAATGGCTGGTACCCTCTTCAAGCCATGGAAATGTGTTGGGACTAAAAGAAATGGTGTTGCAGTTTCTACTTGGCCAGAGAAAGACTGTGCCTCAGAGTTGCTCCATATGTGGTGAATGTTCTTCATGGAAAGCACTTCCATGTAGCAGAAGGCATGTAAACCACACTTACCGCATCAGCTGTGACCACTATTCAATAATGCACTACTGGAAAATATCGCTTGCCTGAAAATTCCCAACATTTGTACACAAGAAAAGAGGCACATATGTGATTGTTGTATAACAATGTATATAAGTTCTCCAAGTTATTAGAAGTGATTTCCATTTAAATTCATTAAATGTTCTGTAGAATACTGGAAGCTGTTGAATAACTTCATATTAATGCAGCCAAGAAGATACTATGTGAATTTCTTGAGGTCTTTAGAAACTCTCCAGCTGAAAGTCAAAGAAATATATTTTTTTATATTTATCTCCAAATACTTAAGTTGGATATTAACAGAGTTGAGGCCTCTGAATGCTCTTGGAATGAAAATATAGGAGTAAGCAAAAGTTTTGATTTGTTCAGCTGTAACTCAGTTTCTATTCACATCATTGCCTGAGGTAAAATCTCAACTTCACAGAAATCAATGGCTCCCTTTAACTTCAATAAAATCTGGATTTCACCCTAGAGCCCATTCTGAGTTAAAAGAAGCTCCTTAGGTTTCTTTTTGAATATGAATATCAGCAAAGAGATTCTGCCTTTCTGACAACAGATTAGCTTCAAGAAAGCTTGGAAACATAGACTTGATACAAACTCCACTCAAGTGAACTGGGTTCACATGGGAGTTTGGGGTACTACATCAGGTTAAACTGCCTGCTGCAATATATTCAGTGGTATTGCTCTGAAGAAAGAAAGAAGTGTAAAGATTATGGAAATAGAAAATAGTACAGAAGTACTAGAAAGCCCAAAGTTAAATAGATATGGTGGTAGCTGTTGCCGAAGCAAGTTTTTCTAAAAAAATCTGCACAGCCAATCAAATCTCCCGTGGTCAATCAGAAGCCCTGCTGGCCAACCCCCCCATCTGCCACTTTTTATAAACATTTGGAGTTGCCAGGAAAGGTGTCAGCAGGTGTCATGTTGGAAACTTCTGCCATTGACAACTGGGTATTTATAAAAGAAAGGGGACCTGCAAGAAACTTACAGGGTGGGTGCATCCCACCCCCCACCACTTATAAAAGAAAGTATGCTTAATATAATTATGCAAGTGGGAACCTGCAAGAAACGTACAGGGTGGGTGCATCCCACCCCCCACCTTTGCTTCCCTCCACCTTCTTTTACAATCCCCCTCTTTCTCACCCTCCCCTTCTCTGTTAATCTGTCCCCTCTATTTCTCCCCTTCCTTTCTCTGATAATTTTGCATTCTCTTTCTCCCCTCTCATCTGTCAATCTTGCCCCACCCCTTCTCTGTCAATTTTCCTTTCTTTATTTCCCCCTCCCCTTCTTTAACAATCCCTCTTTCTTCCCCCCTTCCCTTCTTGTCAATATTCCCACCTTACACTTTATCCTCCCTCCCCTCCTCACCTTAATCTCCTTTTGGGCTATTTGGGCTGCTGTTGCTTGTGGGGCCCCACAAAACTCATGGGGTGTGGTGTATTCAAAAAGACTTACATGAATCGCCGCATTAACTCTCCATGTTAAGCTCGAGCCAGAGGAAGGCTCCTCCGAGCCAACTTGCTATTGGTCGCTCCAATCAGAACTGTACCAATTCCCTGTGAGGGAAGGACTTTCATTGGACGTTATCCGCACAACCTCATTGGTTGTTTATTGTAAATAGGCGTGGCTACATTAGCCCGGGAATGTTTAAAAGGAGCCTAGCTCCCAATGTTAAGTTGTTCTGGTTATGACTTCTTTCAAGCGCTTGTTCGTACCTACAATAAAGCTGATCACTTTTGTTGAAATCACTCTCCGGCTCTTTGTTAGCGGCGATCTAACATGGGGGGAATCCCATCCTCCTCCCATCACCAAGCCAGGTACAACTCCTGGCCTCCAGGCCTGGAGTGGCTCCCTGACACTGCTGAGTCCAGGCCCAGAGCAGCTCCTGGTCACCCTCGCCATCGGTTCTACAGCACTGACAATGCTCTTTTACTGCAAGTTTTCTTCCCCCCTTCCCTTCTTGTCAATATTCCCACCTTACACTTTATCCTCCCTCCCCTCCTCACCTTAATCTCCTTTTGGGCTATTTGGGCTGCTGTTGCTTGTGGGGCCCCACAAAACTCATGGGGTGTGGTGTATTCAAAAAGACTTACATGAATCGCCGCATTAACTCTCCATGTTAAGCTCGAGCCAGAGGAAGGCTCCTCCGAGCCAACTTGCTATTGGTCGCTCCAATCAGAACTGTACCAATTCCCTGTGAGGGAAGGACTTTCATTGGACGTTATCCGCACAACCTCATTGGTTGTTTATTGTAAATAGGCGTGGCTACATTAGCCCGGGAATGTTTAAAAGGAGCCTAGCTCCCAATGTTAAGTTGTTCTGGTTATGACTTCTTTCAAGCGCTTGTTCGTACCTACAATAAAGCTGATCACTTTTGTTGAAATCACTCTCCGGCTCTTTGTTAGCGGCGATCTAACATGGGGGGAATCCCATCCTCCTCCCATCACCAAGCCAGGTACAACTCCTGGCCTCCAGGCCTGGAGTGGCTCCCTGACACTGCTGAGTCCAGGCCCAGAGCAGCTCCTGGTCACCCTCGCCATCGGTTCTACAGCACTGACAATGCTCTTTTACTGCAAGTTTCTTGTGGGTCCCCCAATATATTTATAAGATTTGAGGTTTTTGTGCAAACCTGGGGAGGTCCCCCAAGTTTGCAGAACTATCTGTTTACCATCAGTTTGGGCCAATCCATGGTTTTAGATATCCACAGATCATCCCACACTTATCTACTGGAGTATACAAGTGGGGGCCCACAAGAAACTTGAGAGAACACCCCTCCCATTCCCCCACATTTGTTTCCTCCCCTCTCCTCCTACTTCTCGGCTTCTCACTCTTTCTCCCTCCTACCACCTCTCCACTTACTCTCTCTGTCCCCCATGCCTGTCACTTTGTCTCTCTGCCCTCCACCTCTTTCTGTCTCTTTCTGCCTTTTCACCCATCACTATTTCTTTCTCTCTGTTTCTGACTCCCCAAGCCCATCACTTTCTTTCTCTCTTTCTGCCCCTTACCCCATCACTGTTTCTTTCTCTTTTTGCCCCATCACAGTCTTTACGCTCCTACTCCATCACTATTTCTTTCTCCTTCTGTCCTCCCCACCCTGGTCACCCCCCACCATCACCATCACCACAGCATGCCAGACTTCTCTCTCTCTCTCTCTCTCTCCCTCACACACATACACCATCACCACTTTCAGCGGTGAGCCTAGTGTGGCTCCAGGAAGGCTCGCTGAGGCTCTCCCGCATCACTGCTCTTAGTTGTGAGTCTGGCATGGCTCTAGACTGGCCCACTGAGGCTCCCCCCATCGTTGCCATAGCTCCCAGATAGATATCCCTTCCAGGCCCATTGACAGAGGAGAAAGAGGTAAGAGCCCTGTCTGTGCTTGCTCAGACAACACTTTTGTTCTGGGGAGGGATTAACCCCCCCCAATTTATTTGTTTTTTAGTTTCAGCTTTTTCTGCAAACCTGGAGGAGGGGGAGTCCCCAAGTTTGCAGAAGTATCTATTTTCTTTTTGTGTGGCCCCTATCAGTGGATTTAGATAACCACAGATGGGGCCACACTTTCATATTTGAATATATGATGTTGTTGCAATTAGAGTTTTTCAATTGTTCATGTCTACAAAACAGTATATTTTCTACTTGTAGGAAAACTTTTATTTTTCACACCTATATTTGTCAGTACCAAGCTGTCCATGAACTGCAGATTTTGCATTATATTAATTGGGAGTTTCAAGTCTTTTTCTTGTCTCCAACTAACAATGTCATGCATTTAGAGACACACTATATGGGACATAAGGGCCAACGGAGAACAATTCCTTAGTTCTCCTGTGTACAATAATATTGATTTAATAGGAACAAAGAATTTTGTGGTGATGTCAACACAATGGGGAAGCTGAATATGATGATGAGAGAAGTATAGCTTCTATCCATTCCAGAGAAGAGGCATGGTGTGCATATTGTCAATATATGCCTTAACCTTCTGTGCCTTGAGTTTCTGAAAACTTCCCCACAGATTTTATATGTCAGTCTCCTGTGGGTAAACCGAAGACATTGTAGCACATCACTAGGGTTCTTTGCTATTTGTTTCATCCCATTCAGCAT
Organism: Gekko japonicus; assembly: GCF_001447785.1. Lineage (NCBI taxonomy): Eukaryota > Metazoa > Chordata > Lepidosauria > Squamata > Gekkonidae > Gekko > Gekko japonicus. The sequence goes on along the minus strand of NW_015163614.1, from coordinate 1,126,894 downwards.
TGTTCTTATTACACTTCGTAATCTTCCAGGTACTGATGGATTTGTACAGCACAAGACATTTTAAAGGATGGTTTATCTTTATGCATCTATTGAATGCTTAGCTAAGAAAAGCTCTTGCTTATACAAGAGGGAGGGGAGGCAATTTTGTTTGTTCTCCCTCTATACTACAGTTCAACATATCACATTGTATTTTTTCTACATGGCATTTTATCCACTCCTCTGACCTTCAGCATAGGATTTCCAGGGATAACAGCGGGCTCCTGAGAAAATGCACATAAGATTGGTTTTTATGAGGGCCTTATATTTGTGGTTCTAGTATCCAACACATTGTATTTACAAAGTGGCAAGGTGGGAGTGTACACATGCAGATGCACTTATATGCCTTTTTGAAAAGGAAAACATTGTCCATATTTGGTGTAATATCATAATTTGGTGAAATTTACCTCATGTAGTTCCTGAGCATGCTCAGAAACAACTGTTGGAGAAGCTGCCTTATGTAAGTTCTTACTTTATTATTTGCAGCCAAAGGGGCAAAACCATGTAACAGGCAGAAATCAATGTGCTATTTTTGTCTTCTTTTGATAAGCAAGTCTAAACCTAATGTAAATTATTAACAAATGAAGACAGATTTGGAGCAATTAAATGGAAAAAATATTGCAGCAGGCTTTGAGATTACAGTTGAAAGAGTGGCTGGAGATGCTTGAAAACCTGCCAGTTCAACTCATGTTCTGTTTGCTTGTTGCTAACTGGGAGCTGATTTTTCAGTAATTGATCTGACTGTTAATCAGCCCATATGTGGTTGCTCAGCAGGTTGTTTCAGTGTATTCCTTCATAACTGTGCAGCACAGTGCAACTGGCTTTTTGTGCATGCATGTTCTTACATAGCCCGATTGAGTTCCATTGTTCCCCTCTGTCCTTGCTGCATAACTGCTGTGCTCCGCAGGCAATTGTTTAAATAGACAAATCAGTCACAAATTATATAAACTGGTCAGAATTAAATGCTATGTTTTAATTAAATCAAACTATCACACAATTGCACAATTGCACTCATATCACACGCTAGCAAGGTCATGCTCAAGATCCTACAAGCTAGGCTTCAACAGTACGTGGATAGAGAACTGCCAGAAGTACAAGCTGGGTTTCGAAGAGGTAGAGGAACTAGAGATCAAATTGCCAACATTCGCTGGATTATGGAGAAAGCAAGAGAGTACCAGAAAAACATCTACTTCTGCTTCATTGACTATGCTAAAGCCTTTGACTGTGTGGATCACAACAAACTATGGCAGGTCCTTAAAGAGATGGGAGTACCAGACCACCTCACATGTCTCTTGAGAAACCTGTATAAGGGCCAAGAAGCAACAGTTAGAACCGGATATGGAACAACTGATTGGTTCAGCATAGGAAAAGGAGTACAACAAGGATGTATATTGTCACCTTGCTTATTTAATATATATGCAGAGTACATCATGCGAAATGCTGGCCTGGATGAATCACAAGCGGGAATTAAGATTGCTGGGGAAAAGATCAACAACCTCAGATATGCAGACGATACCACTCTAATGGCAGAAAGTGAAGAGGACCTAAAGAGCCTCTTGCTCAGGGTAAAAGAGGAGAGCGCAAAAGTGGGCTTGAAGCTCAACATCAAAAAAACTAAGATCATGGCATCCGGCCCCATCACTCCTTGGCAAATAGAAGGGGAAGCTGTGGAAGTAGTGACAGACTTCACGTTCCTGGGATCCCAGATCACCGCAGACTGTGACTGCAGCCATGAAATTAAAAGACGCCTGCTCCTTGGGAGGAAAGCGATGGCGAACCTAAACAGCATGATAAAAAGTAGAGACATCACTCTGCCAACAAAAGTCCGCATGTTCAAAGCAATGGTATTCCCAGTAGTCATGTATGGCTGCGAGAGTTGGACTATAAGGAAGGCCGAGCACCGAAGAATAGATTCTTTTGAACTATGGTGCTGGAGAAGACTCTTGAGAGTCCCTTGGACTGCAAGAAGATCAAATCAGTCAATCCTAAAAGAAATCAACCCTGACTGTTCCCTGGAAGGCCAGATAATGAAACTGAAGCTCAAATACTTTGGCCACCCAATGAGAAGGGAGCACTCACTGGAGAAGACCTTGATGCTGGGAAAGATTGAAGGTCAAAGAAGACAGGGACGGCAAATGATGAGATGGTTAGACAGTGTCATAGATGCAACGAACATGAAATTGAGCAAACTTCAGAGGACGGCGGAAGACAGGAGGGCCTGGCGGGAGCTGGTCCATGGGGTCGCGAAGAGTCAGACTCGACTGTGCGACTGAACAACAAATTCTTTTGTGTTGACCTAAGTCACCTCTAGTGATGCTAATGGCTGTTGATCAGTTTGACTAGGCAGCATCTTGGCATGTACAGATCCCTGATATAATTTTTTTGGGTGACTGTTCGGCATTAATTGAACAAGCTAAGTGTTAGGCTTATGTCTAATCGACATCTCTAAACATGGTAAATTCAACTGTTGAACATATTCATGGTGAAATCTGCAGCATCACTGTGGAAAATGTTGATGTGGTTAAATCTGGCAATTTTACGCCCACAGTTGGAGTCTAATAAAATGAGGCAAATCTCCCTCTGCCATATTTTGCTACTGCAGGACAGGGCTGCCAAGTGACCAGTAGTGATGTCCTAGCCTGCTCCTATACCTTTAACAGCAACTTGATATTCAGGAATCATCAGGTGAAAATTTTATTACCTGGTAAAATCTGTACATTAAGCATCTGTTAAAGGCATAGGACAAAAGGGAAGGGGGAGTTAATCTTCCCCCTGTGCTGTTTGCTCACCCTGGGGCAAGTATAAGGTACTGATGTAGGTTTGCCCCAGCCGTAAAAATAATGTTTCACAGGACCATTTCCAAGGGAAGGCAAACCAACCAACCACATACCCTTACCCCGTGGTCCTGATAAGAATTTTCACACAATGAGCCAAGAGGGAATTAGAATTCTTGGCTCTTAGAAAATATAATGACACACAACAACCAAATCTAAATGATAATGATAGAACACAGATTGTAGTTACTTTAAGGCTGTACTTTCCCTCCATGTAGTGAGATATTGGAAAGAGCAAAAGGTGACTCATTGCATACAGTTTTCCAGGTTGTACCCTTGACATCTTTACCTGATTTAAGATAAAGGGATTTAAGGTAGCAGAGCTAGGAAAGCCCTCCATTACTACTATGCAATCCTAACAGCACTTTTCTGGGAGTAACAGCCCTTGAATAGATCTGAGCAGGAATCTGAATAGACTTGCTTAGATCTACTCTCTTCTCCTCCTCTTCTTCCTCCTCCTGTGATCTGCTGCAGCTTGTGTAGATAGGGGGGAGAGTCTGACAGAGAGTAATAGTTGATATAAGTTTTATGTTTGATTGTTTATATGGTAGTGCCCCTTTAAAACTGAACCATGTTGCATTCTGGGAAAAATGGAAATGGCAGAGATGGCAGTTAGTGAACTTCAGTGCTGAAGTGATTTTGGTTCTGAAAGTGTTTTAGTTCATGTTTGGTGTATCTTAAGAAATAAAACCCAACATTTCCTACACATCCCGCCTTTTCTCATGATTGGAGTATAACATTTTAGCTATTATAAGATTTCACACATTAGAAGCCTGAAACAGTAACACTATTGACAACAGAGTTTTTTTGTGGTTTGAGATGAATAAATTACCTATTTTGTATTATTTTATTTCATGTTGACATCCTCATACACCTTGTTTTCCTGGGTCATAACATTGACAATCAAAACTCTTCAATGTTCAATCATGGAAAAGGCAGGATGTGCAGAAAATGTTGTGTTTTTTCCTTAAGAACACACCAATTGTTAGATACGAGACTTGAGGCAGCAGGTGAACAGTGATAACAGCTTTATTTGAACACGAAGTCAGAAGAACCAGAACGAGAACAAACAATGGAGCAACAGGCTCCTTTTTAAACAGTCCGGCCTGGCAAGCCACGCCCACATGTCAGATAACATCCAATCAATTACTGTACATAAAGACCAGTCACTTTGCTTCCCTCCAGAACTTCCTTTGTTCTGATAGGTCAGTTTACAATACCTTGTCAGACTCAAGTGCATACATTTATTCATTCCATTCCATACACAACACCAATCATGAACTAAAACATTTTCAGAACCAAAATCACTTCAGCACTGAAGCCTACTAACTGCCATTTCCATTTTTCCCAGAATGCCACATGGTTCAGTCTTAAAGCCACTGTTGCTCAGAGAAGACAATACTGTTCTTTATGACTCTGTATAAAGATGCTCCCTATGTTCCTGGGAACACATAAGTCACACTATTGGTCTGTGAAGGTCAGTAATGTTGCCAGGATGAGAGGTGGAGGTCTTTATGACCCTTTTAGCTGGAGATGCTAGAGATGGAATATGAGATCTTCTCTATGTCAAGCAGATGCTCTTCTACTAAGTCATAGCCCCTCCACAGAACCACAGGGTAAAATGTTAGCGGGAACATGGTGGCAGGGAGAACAGAGATAGGTACATCCACTTTAGAGACCTTAAAAACTGCACCCATGATAATGGAAATGGCTATAGCCATCTTTGGGTGTTTCTTTCCCCCTTATTGTTTAACACTAACATTTCTTAACATACACTAGGGGGCGAGAATCTTTCCCCCAGCTACTTACATTTGCCAACCACATCTGGGTATTTAACAGATTCTTGGTTTTAGTCACAGCACAGGCTTATATTTTGAGGACTGCACTTGTGTGTCTATGTAGCTAAAATATTATGTGACAGACATTCTCTCTATACCACATTCCAGTGATCCACAAATCTAGATAATTTAGCTCTGAGGAGCCCAGATGAATGGCTCTCTTTAGCCCTTCTAACTGTTTCTATTAAGAGTTTTGCATGGGTCACTGCAATTTTTATGTCCATCCTTGTTTTATTTGATATTACTGATGGCCACAAGTGACTTACTGGGAGACAAAGCCACCCTGGGATAATAAAATAAGTATAGAATAGATAAGAAAGTAAAATAAATCTAATCTTCACATTAGATGGCACAAGAAAGGGGGGAAACTATAGGGTTTCCTATCCCTTATTACACTTCACACTGGTTCGGTTTTACAGACCTCCACGGCCAGTCTCACCTCCTCCTGAGAAGGATTAAGGAAAAAGAAAATCACTCATGTTTTTCAATATCATACTATATTTCAGATAAGCACTGGATCTTCTTATGTCACAGTGTGCCTATACTAGCTGTGTCCTCTTCCATTCAATCTATGAAGGCAAATTGAGCGTTGCTGCTTACACACTGAATAGGAATGTTCATGACCTTGATAAAAAACCCTTTTACCTCAAGAAGAAACCCGCTTTCCAACAGAACTGTAATTCACCTGTTTCCAATGAAATGATCATAGAAAGAAGAGTGCTGGATATTTACATGTATTTTTTTCAAGTACATATTTCCACCAATCTAACAAAAGTGAGGCCAACCTAAAAGATTTGTTCTTGGCATCTGCACAGAATTCAACTGGTACAAGCTGGAGCCTTTGGGGAACTGACAGGGAAAGGAAACAATTTGGAAATCCCATCTCACCACCCAAATTTCCCCCCTTCAGGATTCTCAAAAGCACTCAGGAGCTTCAGCAGGCTGATTTCTTTTCCCTTTTCTTCCCCCACTTTTAATAGATGCTAAGCTGCTATCAGTAGGAAAAGCAGTAGGAAAAGGCAAGGCTGTCAATGATAGGATGTTTTGGAGGTTATTAATTCACAGGGTTGCCATATGTCAGAAGCAACCTGACCACATATAACACAAACTGCTCTTAGCAAGTTATCCCATCTGGAGAAAATTACATTTTCCTCAGCACATTTTTAAAGGATTTCGGGGAGGGGGGTAAACTAACCAAGTTTTTCTGCAAAGCTCCTCCCCTTTCTCCAGTGGACTGCTTTCATCACCCACACTGCGATCAGACTGTTAGATGTAACAAAGGACTCTTTCTCTGTTTTCTCATGAGTTATGACTCATGAGTCATTTTTGTCAATATCCAGTTTCCCCCTTCCCTAACATCTTCTTTTCTTTCCAGTGAACCAAAGGCTTCACCTAATCATTCAAGAAGCAGTACATACCATTTGCATCAGACTAAGGACTGTATTTCCCCCCAACACTGGGCTGAGACGTAAGGTGGCTGTAGTGAAAACTCCTAATCTGTATAAAAAAGAGATACCAAGAAATGGTATTTCAGTGTTCAGTCTGCATCTACAGCTAAATAGTACTATACATTGAAATGCCATTTTTTTCTTCAATGGGCATGAAAACATAAGAAAAGCCCTGCTGGATCAGACCTGCGGTTCACCTAGTCCTATATCCTGTTTCACACAGTGGCCAACCAGTTCCTATGGAGGTCCAATGACAGGACATAGAGGCCAAGGCCTTCCTCTCATATTGCCTCCTGGCACTATTATTCAGAAGTTTACTGCCTCTGAATGTGGAGGTTTCCTTTAATCACCATGGCTAGTAGCTAATGATAGACCTATCCTCCATGAATCTATCCAATCCCCTTTTATGCCTATGTCTATGTCTGTGGCCATCACCACATCATCTGGTAGTGAATCTGACATTTTAATCACTCACTGTGTAAAGAAGTATTTCCTTTTGTCTGTCCTGAATCTACTGCCCATCAGCTTCATTGGATGTCCTTGAGTTGGGACAGAGAGAAAAAGTTCTCTTTGTCAACGCTCTCCCCCCCTTGTATAATTTTATAAGGCATTATCATGTCCCCCCCCCCCCTAGTCATCTCTTTTCTAAACTGAAAAGTCCCAGAGTCTTCAGCCTTTCCTCAGAGGGAAGGTACCTCAATCCCCTAATCATCTTGGTCATTATCTTCTGTACATTTTCCAGCTCTGCAATGTACTTTTTGAGATGTGGTGACCAGAACTACACACAGTATTCCAAATGGAGCTGCACTATAGATCTATACAAGGGTACTATAATATTGGCTGTTTTATTTTTAATCCCTTTCCTAATAATCCCAATGTTCATGTTTTACACCACTGCAGCACAGTGGGTCGACACTTTCATTGAGCTATCTATGATAGCCCCAGGATCATTCCCCCCTCTCAGTCTCAGCAAATTCATTAGCTTATAGAGAGCCAGTTTGCGGCTCTCTATAAGCTATAAATTGCGGTTAAGTGCGCGGACTCTAATCTGGGAGAACCGGGTTTGATTCCCCACTCCTCCACGTGCATCTGGCTGGATGACCTTGGGTAAGCTGTAGTTCTGATAAGAGCTGTTCTTGAAAAAGAGCAGTTTCTGTCAGAGCTCTCTCAGCCCCACCTACCTCACAGGGTGTCTGTTGTGGGGAGGGGAAGGGAAAGGAGTTTGTAAGACGCTCTGAGACTCCCTTGGGTAGCGAAGGTTGGGGTATAAATCGAATCTCTTCTTCTTCTTCTTCTATACCTAAAGATGGGATGGTTTGTTCCAATGTGGATCAGCTTACGCTTACCATCATTGAGCTTCATTTGTCACAGTGTTGCCCACTCACCCAATTTGTGGAGATAATCCTGGAGCTCTTCACAGTCATCCTTGGTTTTCACCATCCTGAATAGAATCATAGAATCATAGAGTTGGAAGGGATCTCCAGGGTCATCTAGTCCAACCCCCCTGCACAATGCAGGAAATTCACAAATACCTCCCCCTCCACACCCACAGTGACCACTGTTCCATGCCCAGAAGATAGTTTAGTGTCATCTGCAGACTTGGCCACTACAATGTTCACCCCTACTTCCAGGTCATTTATTATAGTAGTGGCCCTAATATCGATCCTTGAGGGACCCCCACTGCTTGCATTGTGAGAACTGTCCAGTTATTCCTACTCTTTGCTTCTTGTCATTTATAAGAGAACCTGTCCTCCTATCCCATGACTTCTAAGTTTACTCAGGAGTCTTTGGTGAGGTACCTTGTCAAAAGCCTTTTGAAAGTCCAAGTATATAATGTTTACCGGGTGTTAAGTCGACTACTTAACAAGGAGTCAGAGAGTGCTTTCAGCAAGTGATTCAGCTTTAATGAACGCAACCAGAACAGAACAACCAGAACAGCTTTGCATTGCAGCTGGGCTTCTTTTAAACTCTCTCGGGCTAATATAGCCACGCCTTACTGTACATAACAACCAATAGGATTGTAACAATAATGTCCAATCACAGACGTTCCCTCTCAGGGAACTTGATGGTAGGTGATTGGTCGGCTCTTCCTGGGCTACCGATAGGGATTGTATGATTAGGATCCTTGCCCAGGATGAAGCTTTACATGGTGTTTCAATGATTGAGTACAAACACAGTTTTTCATTGAGTTGAGTACACCACACCGGGTCACTTGCTCACTTTCTCAAAGAACTCCAAAAGGTTGGTGAGCCATAGCCTTTTTTGCTTTTGGAAAATGGCATTGAGCCACTCAATAAAACAAGGCTTTCAATAAAATAAACTATATTTGCAATTAGTTGGAACTTTGGCTACCAAATTAATATAACAGTTCCCTGTTGAGATAAGCAGACCTAGTCTAACATATAATCCTCTTTGTACATTTCTGCTTGCTGGCTATAGGTTCTTTATACCATGTACATCACGTAGCACACTGGATGCAGTCCTGCCAGAGACATGCTGTTTTGTATTCCAAAAAACTCTTCCTTGTATATTTATTTTAGAAATATCAACAAACACTATAACTGCAGAAAGTAACTTCCATACATTATAATGGCAATATATTTTAAGAACATAAGAACCAGTGGTCCATCTAGTCCAGTTCAAACAGTAACCAAATAGTTGCACTGGAGGGCCAGCAAACAAGGCATAGAGGCCTCCTAGTGCTGGTATTCAGAGGTTTGCTGCCTCTGCATAGGGAGGTTTCCTCTAGGTAAAGGTTTCCCTTGCTCGAAAGCCAGTCGAATCCGACTCTAGGGATGTGGTGCTCATCTCCGTTTCCAAGCCAAAGAGCCAGCGCTGTCCAAAGACATTTCCATGGTTATGTGGCTGGCATGACTAGACGCCGAGGCACACGGAACGCTGTTACCTTCCCACCGAAGTGGTACTTATTTATCTACTTGCAATTTCTTGCTTTCGAACTGCTAGGTTGGCAAGAGCTGGGCCCAGAGACGGGAGCTCACTCCGTCATGCGGCACTTGGGTCTCAAACTGCTGAACTACCGACCTTCCTGTCAGCAGTTCAGCATCTTAACCACTTGAGCCACCACAGCCCCTTTTAGGTTTCCTCTAGTCATCATTTATTTACTTTATATCTTGCCTTTCTCCACAAAGCGGACCCAAGGTGGTATCACTTTCCTCTCCTCCATTTTATCTTCACAATAGCCCTGTAGGGTAGGTTAGGCTGAGAGTGAGTGACTGGCCCACAGTCCCTCAGCAAGCTTCCATGGCAGAGTGGGATTCACCCATTGGTCTCCCAGACCCTAGTCCTTTTTTCCATCCTGAATCCATTGTCCATCAACTTCATTGGGTACTCCCAAGTTATAGTATTGTGGGAGAGGGGGAAAAGTTCTCTCTATCCACTTTCTCCATTCCATGTATACTTTTAAAAACCTCTGTCGCATTCCCCCTCAGCTGCTTTCCCCCCCAAAAACTGATGATGAAGTACTGGTAACATCTGTCAAATGTCATTGTGTTATGGCCTCCCAATGTGTTTGGTGTTTTGGAGCTCTTCAGGTGGCAGCCCTCATGCTTGCAAAAGGCTTCCTCTGCAGCCTAATTAGGCTGAAGCTATTGTATGTTTAAAAGCATTTTGTACATCTTGTACATTTTCCTGGGGATAAAAATAATGACTAGTGTTGTTTGAACTGCAGTTCATCAATAAAAGATACAATCACAAACCTAAAATACAGATCATCAGAAATATGACTGCAGTCACTGGTGCTTTGGGTTACATGGAAAGTATATCAAGCAATAGACAACATTACCTGTTCACTTTTCATTTCTGCGGGAGCACAATGTCTTACTCATTAATTACCTCCTTTAGGATAATAAATAAATTGCATTCTTTTATTCTGTCTGTTTTAGCCAGTTAAGAGTTGGAATTTAACCTGCTGCCCTTCCAGCAACTTTATATCACAAACGACTGTGCAATTATAGCAACACCCCTAGATTTATATTGTCCAAACTGTAAGAAGAAGATTACTGCTAATAGAAGAGTGAGATAAGGAGGACTGAATTAGGTCTGCTAGCCAATATCTGCCAATATAAAATTATTCTCAATGGTACATTTTCAGTGTTCTCTGACTAGTCTTTTTTGAATTGTGCCAAATGTTCAGGTACCTAAGCATAAAAATACATCCCCAGGCTTACTAGAAGTCAGGATTATTTTCCTGATTATTCTAATTAAAAGTTTCTGATGTTAAAGACAAGCCATTTACCATGACATCCTAAGAATGCTTTCCTGGGAGTAAGCTCCCCTGAACAGACCTGAGTAGGACACTTGCTTAGCATGGCATTGTTAGCTACTCACCCTATCCCAGTATGTTTTGCATCTCATCCTGACCAGTTTGTATGTGTGTGCATGTGAGGATACTGAATACAGGAGGCCCCTTCCCCTTGCCCACTCTCCTCCCCTTACCAAATGACTAAGTATCTGTCTAGCAGATAGATCTTGTGAAAAGCAATATGTGTATTGGGCTCATGGGGTTACACATGGATTCCAGATCCAGAACATGCTTAAACCCACTGAAATAAATTGGGCTTAAGCACACCAAAGGCAGTCTACACAGGCATGGCCAGAAGTAAAAGAGCTGTCACACAGTGCGAGCTAGTACTGTGTGGAAATGTATGAATGATGTGACTACATGTGTGAGGTCACTAGCATAGGTTTTCTTGCTATTTGTCAATCTCCTTTTTTGTTGGATGACAATTGGATGGAGCCGCAAGACTGGTCCCACCAATTTGGTTACATTCTTCACTTGTGCCACTCTTTATTTTAGGATCACATTATGCTGAAGAGGTTCCCATTCATACTGATGGTGTGCAAGGGACCATACTGTCCGATGGATTGTGGCTCAGATATCTGCTTTTCAACATGTTTCTTATATTTTGAAGACAATTGCATCCTAGCCAATATTGTTTCTGGAGCATTTTCAATTTCAGTTGCATCTCTCCATTTTGGCAGGAAAAATATACCTTATTCTTTTCTACTACTGGTGTGACTGATAAATGAATATCTTTGCCAGACTATAATTTTTCAGAGAGATATGTTCATGTTTAGATGATTTTGTCAGATAAGTTCAAACAGTGCTACATTTTACATATTTGTAAAGTAATATTAAATAATACATACCTTAGATATTTGAAAGTTCACTGGTTTCTTCCCTTCTATCAGTTCTGAAGCTGAACTACAGTTAGCCCCCATGACCTTGTGAAGCAGCTTGATCGTGTCTGAGAGGCTGACATAAATCTCAAACATAGTAATTCTGAATTAAATAACATTCTAGCAAAAGTAAAGAATGACTCATTTTTAAAATGCATTGCCAGGATGCCAGATTTGTGTTTTGATGTTGATCATTTGTGCTTTTAACCTTGAATATTCTGATGGATTAAGGCAGATTTATAGATATTTTATCTGGAAGTCCAGTGTTTTCTTCTAACAGTTTTTCAAGCTAGCACTTTTAATTGCAAAGGGAATTGGTGATTTGTGACAATTGCTTGAGTATGTTCATCATGATTACATTGTTACCTGCTCTGTGTAAGCTTGTATAATTGAAAAAGGTCATTTCATACAAGTCTAGTAACAGAGAGATGGAGAGAGACAGAGAGAGAGAGGTGAAATAAACTGATTAGGACATTAGAACAAATTTAGAGTCCAGTAGTACCTTTAAGACCAACAAAGGTTTATTCAGGGTATGGGCTTTCATGTGCAAGGCACACTTTTTGAAATACATTGGAATGGTAGGTAAGGTTCAAACTTATAGACAGGGACTTAACAGCAAATTAACATGTAGCATGATGATGTTTAAGCTGTGCAAAGTCAGAACTGAATAACAAGCTAAGGTTATAAGGTCAACAGCTGCAAAGCAATAAATATGTCAAAATAGCAGATAAATGTCTAAAGGTGTCTCTTCTAATTGTGGGAAGTATTTGAAAAATTCTGCCTTGCCTTGCCAAGTCCCCCCGGGGGACGGGGAAACCCCCGTCCCAGAGGCCCGTTCCCCGCCGCTGCCAGATCGGGCCCCGGGGGGAACTCCACCCCAGCATGCACGTCACCAGGAAGTGACACAACCACGCTGGGCATGCTGGGGGCGGGGCCACGGTCATCTGAGGGAAAACTCTATGGTTTTCTCTCTGAGGGCGGGGTAAAGAAGGGGGCGGGGCTTCACCACGTGACCGCCCCGCCCCCTAGAGGTTCTCTTCCGGAGCTCCGTACCTGAGAGCTCCCCCCCGACTAGAGCCCTGGTCGTGCCACTTCCTGGTGGCGTGGATGTGGCGCGTGCGCGCTCCAGGATTGACCCGGGAGTCCCCCGCTTCAGGACGAGGTACGACTTGGCAACCCTATGCCTTGCACACGAAAGCTCATACCTTGAATAAACCTTTGTTGGTCTTTGAGGTGCCACTGGACTCAAACTTTGTTCTGCTGCTTCAGACCGACATGACTGACCACCTGACTAGGACATTATTACTTTATAGTCCATACTATATCCTGGCCTCTGATCCTGAATGAAGTTCAGGGTGTGGTGTTTTGTTCCTTTAATTTGGAACTGGTTTAGACAGTTTGAATTCACTTCAGGACTTGGTGTGGGCAGGAACAGGGAGAAAAGGGGGTTGTTGTCACTGCAGTTCTAGGCAGAGAAAGAACTGGACTTATTAAACTGCTCCTGTTTGAAACTATTCTGCCTAGCATTAAGGACACAATGGGGGGGGGAATAAGAATGTCACAATTGCACAGGCAGAGCAGATAGCAGGGTGCCAGTTGTGTGGGGGAAGACATGCAATTCTTGGTTATGACAGTCACGTAAAGCTCCCTCATTGCTGTAACTTTTCTGAGATTCACTAGAAAGAGTGGAAAGTATGAGGAGAGGACCTTAAGAATACTTGATCACACACAATTGCCTTAGCTGCACTACTTCAGCACATATGGCTATTTCATGCAGACATGCACATCCTTTGTTGACAGCAGTGTGAAGTAATGACTAACCTGTGTCAGTGAACCATCACAGCTCAAAATCTGACAGAGATTTCACAGTGCCTAAGGGAGATGACAGATGTAATATATAAGGAGGATTCATTCCCAACACATTCCTATTTCTTCAAGCACAAATTCACAACTAAATTGATACACAAACATACAAGAGCATCTGTCTTGGGATGCAAATATGACTGAACCTAATGGACTGAAGTAACAATAAGGACCTAGTTTGTAATCTTGGGTGGGGAGTAGAATCACTACCACCAATCACTGCCCCATTCTTTACACATTATTGTCTGGTGACGTCTGTAGTTCTTTTTATATTAACTCTCAGCTCTTTTTCTTAAATCCACAAAATGCTACATGTTAGCAAAATCTTCTAGTGGAACAACTACAAATTTTGTCGTTTTTAATTTGGATGAGACAGTCAACAGTATTCAAAAGCAAGAATTGCATTAGCGTTCAGTCCCCTGCTGCGAAATTATTCAAACATTAATGAAACCCGACTCTTGAATAACAGAATGATCTTTTAAATATAAGTTGGTATTTACTACTTTAGTCTATCTGCTGAAACTACGGGTATAAAATATGGGGCACATTGCTTGCAAGACTCCTTTTTAAAAATATACTTTTCAGTTTCTAACCAGCATAGTTTAATATGTATAAAGTTCTGTGCAACTGAATACAAGATTTTTGTAGCCATTGTCATCTATACAATGCTATGGGTTTATGAATTTAGTCTGTTTGCTTAGTTATTGATTTTGGATGTACCATAATTGTTGTAGAGAAAAATGCTTAAATCCAATGGCAACTTAAACAAAATCCATATCTTAAACAAGCATTACAGAAGAGAGTGAGGCATTGTGGAATATATACAAAAGGACATTTTGTACAATTGTAATCCTAGTTTTGCTTGTTGATTTGATGATGCCTTGCATAAAGACTGAATCACACAGAACAATGCCATGCGGTGAGGTCTGCCATGGAAACCCAGCTCCTCAGAACAGAAGTATTGAGCAAAGTATACTGGGATAAAATGCACACATCATCATTCAACCACTTGCACATCTGGGGGAAAGGTCACAATATAAACAAGTAAATCTTGGGAAGCAGAGACAATGAAGAGACAGCCAGAGATGGGGAAGGGTCTGAGCTGTTGTCTTGTATGCAATCAGTTGAAGAGAGCTGGTGTGTGTGTGTGTTATTTGTCACTCCCATCTGTTAAATCCATCGAAGGCTTAATGCTACCATTGGAAGCTTTCAGAAGGAAAAAGGTGTGTCTAAATAGGTTTCCTACTGCTTTTGAAATCATATCCCAAATCAGGCCAACGTCTACCTGGAGTGGGGTTAATTCAATTTGAGAGAGGTTAGATTCTAGAGGTTGAGTCTCATGTCTTTGAGGGATTCAGAACTTACCTTTAGGAATCTTTGATACGGCATCTTGTAAAAGATGATCACAACATGTGATTTTGTTGGTGTGAAAATTATTTCCACTGTTAGAACATAGATGCTGAATCTAAGAAAAATATTCAACATTGTATAGGTTGGAACTGTGCGATTTACTATTCCAAACTTTCCACTGAAATGATCCTTTTCTTTTTTGACCTACATTACTTTGGAAAGCCAGAGTATTCTAGCCTTTTGTGTTCATGAACTTTTGAGCAACAGCAAAGGCTATTATGGCAATCTAGAGGTTTTGTCGTGGAAACAGTTGCATTCTTACAATAGATACAACATTTTCTACAATGCAGTTGCAGCAGCTTTCTAATCCAACCAAAATATTTGCTGTAAAGTCTAAAGTGCTTAGAATGGCACTTCCAACAGCTACTCTAGCTCTGAGTCACAAAAGATGGCATCACACCAGCTGGCAGTGATGTTATATTAATGCTGTGACAGCGTAGTCAGATAATCAGCATAAATGTTTAGAATCCATTTAATGCAAGCAACCATTTTATTGAAGTAACAAAAACTAGTCTCCTAACATTGTCTTCAATGGACTTAGAAGGGCATAACCGTGCCTGGGAGGACACTACAAAGGACACTCTTCCAAAATGGTATTTTGATAGGCTCTGGGCAAAATGTTAGAAAAGAAATATAGGGTTCCCAATCACATTCCCCCCTTTTTACACCAGGGGCGATTTCTCACTAGAGCTGCCTCATGGCACAGCCGCCGTTTGTCCCGACACAAGTATGTCAATTTCACACCCGAGGCTGCGGGGCTGCACTTTGACTCGCGGCTTCGCCTGATTTCCTCCGCAGTTTTGTGATCCTGGTTTTTGAGGATCACGAAACTGCAGAGGAAATCGGGCGAAGCCGCTGTTCATGTGCAGCCCCGCAGCCTCGAGTGTGAAATTGACATACTTGTGTCGGGGCAAACGGCGGCTGTGCCGCAAGACAACTCTAGTGAGAAATCGCCCCAGGTGTATGTATGTATGAGCATTTTGATGGAGAATCAGCAGAAGTGGGAGGTGTTCAACCCTCAGCCTGCCAACTAATTCTCCTGTCCCATCTCAGTTCATTTCTTTCCTTCCTTAGCTTGGTTATGAAACTGGAAGATAGCTCAGTGAAAAATAGCTTGGGAGGGTCACTTGCAGGTAGATTAGCACATGCAGCAGGTGTTAAAAGGGCCTCCCGTCTCTCCCGTCAGTAGACCCACTTTCTCAGTTTTCTTGGCAAATAGAAGGTTGACTAGTTGTAAGAATATGGAACTGTGCACAACATGCTGCTTTTATTGTTTGAAGAATAATTTTTCCTCCCTTGTTTATTTATTTACCTTTCCATTAGATATCATAGTTGGTGAGAGGATATATATACTTTTAAAAATTCATTATATTACAGCACGCATGGGAAGCACTTACATATTCTCTCTTCGGTAAGTGAAAGTGGCTATTAGGTACTGCTCAATGGCAGCAGTTCATCAAAATCAAGTACGGTTCAGAACAACATTTACTATTATTGTAGCTCCTACCACAAATGTTAAGTGCTGCTGTGCTTCTAAAAGATTCTTTTTCTTTTAAAATCCCACTTTGCTTTTAAACACAGAGCTTTGAGCCAAGCCGATGAAGAGGACAGTATAAACAAATCTATGCATCAAAAATAGCTGGCATGGGAGAACAGAAAGCAAACCAAATGTCTTTTCAACTTCCAACCTTCAGTAATGCACTCTGTAGAACTATCTAAATATCTATTGCCATCAGTGGTACATAGAATTCAAGATTCAAGCGGCAGCAAATAATGTCCCTTTTGGATGATGTTTCCTTAAGTATCCAGTTGCTGCACTGTCTTGTATTCTAGGAGGCAGATATTATTTTACACTGTACTGAGACACACAACCATTTTTTTCTGTTTGTGCAAAGGGGAGAGATTCTAGGCTTTGGTATGGCATTTTAGATGATGGGGACAATAAATACAAATTAAAGACAGCCATGCTTAGTCTAGATGATACAGGCGTCATTGGAGCATTTCTTTTTTTTACCTGATATATTTGCTCATTTATGAGACTTAACACATGTGTCTGGGATGCAGGTACATCGATTGTCTTTCTGTTCCCAGCAAAGATTTTAAAAGCCATTTACTAGAGAGGAAGGGCTTTTGAGAATATGCAGAGTAAGCCAGGTTACATATTAATGTGTTGTGCAAGACCTTGGGGCTCACACTTTATGCATGTAAATAATAGATCCTATTGCATGACTAACAGCATGCATAATTACAGATTGCATGGTTAAAGAACTGTTTCCAAATCTCTTTCCAACAGAGTGCATTTAAGTTGTCAGACATGGAAGTTCTTTTTTAAATATATTTTATTGATTTTCAAAATTGTAAAGACATGGAAATTCTGCTTCCACTACTATTACAGAGTCATTTCTCCTCATATGATCCAGTACTGCACGTATCATTGTTTTGTCTGTCTTGAACTTGTACAGAAATGTCAATCATTGTTTTCTTTACTTTTGATATGATTAATAATTGAATTAGCTTTATTATCTGTTCTCTTACCATTCTTCAAACTGTCAGTGGCAGTATTCACTTTTATTGTTTAGGCATTGGTATCGGCATACCCTGAGAGCTACATCAGGCCTTGAATTTGCATCCAGAAAGAAGGCTTCCTCCACTTCTAAGAGAGCACTCAGCGAAATGACTAAATTTGGGGAAATCACAAAAATATACCTGAATCCAATGAGGGAAATGCGCTTGTGGAAAGAAGCATACACATGCACAGAGTCACATACATATCTAGATGGATGTTTAGATCCATATCACAGATCTCATCTGAGCCCACTGAACTGGCTGAATGTGTCTCTTGATGTAGATGAGAATGCACAGCCCCATCCAGGGCCACCACTAGTTACACTAGATTAATTGTGTGTGGTTGAAGCTTGAAGGGGCCTGTATCTGAGCATGCATGAGTGAAAATTGGCTGTGGATTAGCTCTAAACAAGTCTTCTTCTTCCAAAACACAGGGGCAATGTTTTAGTATGAGCAGGGGAACAGCAATAGGAAGCAGACAATAAGCCAGATTCACTTGTGTATACATTTGAGATCAAATTATTTTTTTAAAGCAGCATGCTAAAACTCTTATAATTGTTTATTTTTTAAAAATCACAGTTACAACAGCAGTTTTGTCCACACTGAACAAACTCTTACCTCTTAGAGCAAAGGTTCTGCTTTTCATATGTATACCTAAGGTTAGATCCAGAGAATAATGCCTGTGGATGGAGGAGGGCAATTTTTGCTGGTTCCACCCTCCTGTAGCAAATTTCTATTCTTATGCTGTTTCTGGGGGCAGGTGCCCCTGTTCCCAGAATCAACAATCCAGGGACAATTTGGGCTACAATGAGAAAGGGAGATGAAACAGTTGCACTCCATTGGTGAAAATCCCTTCTGTCTACTGAAATCTCTGGTGGATTCAAGCCCTGGTCTGTCACGATTAACTGGCTATAGCAGACAATGCAGTGAATTGGACAGAAATATACACTACCAAAGGAAGGAGTATTTTTGTTTTGACAAATGAGAAGGAGAGACTGACAAAAAAAAGTCAGCTTTTAAAAAACAAACACGAATCCTGCCTTTTATATTTTTTAGCAATGGCACTGACTTTAAATGCCACTTCATAGCTACGTACAAAGCAATTTGTAGTGAAATCCATGAAAGGAATGGAAATCATTCAGCTGTTTTCAGAAGTTTTGGGTTTGTTTCAAAATAAGGATTCCTAACAGTGATGTGGTTAGGTGCGGAAGAGCAGGAAAATGGGGAAGTATATCTGGCCCCTTTCTCGCTCCTTGCTATACACAGAGATGATAGCAAAGCAATTTGAGTAGCAAAATCAAAAGCCAAAGTGATTCATGATGGCCTGATCGATGTGGCTTTTCAGCCTTGAATGAATTAACATGAAACTATGTTAATCTCCCAGGACCCAAGAATTCTCTTTTGATAGCAGAGTAATTAGCCTGTGCTGGGGGGGCGGGGGCACAGCATAGATGCCAAGTTTTGTTAATGAGAGGCAAGAGTTTTCACATCCGTTTGTGCCATCATCAAAATCTCTGAATGGGACTTTAATTTTGAAAGCTAAGCTTGCTGAAAAACCAGAAAATTAGATGCAGAGGACAAGTCGTATGTATTTCTCTGTTGTATTGCTTTCATCAAAGCACAATTGAGCCTCTTGTTTCCTAGCCTAACTCTGATTTTGAATGAAAACATGCAGGATACCTTATGCTGAATCAGACCATCTAGCCCAGTATTGTCTATTCTGACCGGCAGCAGCTCTCCAGGGTCTCAGACACCAGCCTTCCCCAGTCTTCCTACCTGGATAATTCTCACTAGGATTTCTGGGGGCTTTATTAGGATTATTAACGTCAAGATGGGGTCTGGGATTATCCTGAAATCTGCAAACTGCAGAGGAAATGGCAGATTCAGAGGGTGGATTGTATGACATTACACCCCTGCTGACCTCCCTTGCCCCCCATCCGCCATTCTGCCTGCCCCGGGCACCACCTCTAAATCTCCAGATATTTCCCAAGTCAGAGTAGGCAATTCTAGGTTTTCTCATGCAGTGCCTATGCTCTAGTAGACCCATGGGGCTCTCCAAAAGAAGTTATTTTATGTCTAAAAATGTGGTTAAGGTCCACGGTTAATCTTCCTTAAAGAACTGAAGTTATTGGCAAGCACAGAAAACAGTATGGCCCAACATGTCTACAGGCTTCCAGCTATTTTATTTATTGCAGGGCACTAGATATAGATTAACTTTGGTTGCTCAGTATTTGGTTTTGTTTCATCAGCCTTGAAATGGAAATGGCAATTGCTTTGATAAATGGATTCAAGGCTTGTTTAAGGATGCTTTCACACACACTAAATAATGCACTGTCAAACCACTTTCAATGCACTTTGCAACTGAATTTTACTGTGTGAAATGGCAAAATCCACTTGCAAATGGTCACTGAAGTGGCTTGAAAGGGTATTATTTGGCATGTGTGAAAGCGCCCTTTAGTTCCACTCTAACTTCTGTAACAGCATATGTGTTATCTCATGAAATGCTGTCTTATAACTTAAGCAGTGCACCTTATTATGATAGCTATTAGCTATTGCATAGTTGTTTAACACACCACAGCTGCCATTTTTACTATTTGCGTGGTATTGGTATAGCCAGAGAGGTGGCCTTGTTAGTCTGCTGCAGCCAAAACAATAGAGTTTCGTAGTCCTTTAAAGACTAACAAGTTCATTCATTTATTTATTTTATCCTACCCCCTTCAGCCTGAAGATTCTTTGGATTTTTCACAAAAACCAAACCAAACTAAACCAAATATATATTACTGGATCAAAATCTAACTCCAAAAAGAACAAGAGAAACAACCTTAAAGTAGCATTGAAAGCACAAATGAAAAAGACTTAAAACAAGACAGCAGAAGTAGACATAAGGTAGAACAACAGAGCATAAAACTAAACTAATGAAAACTAAACTCAACAGATAAAAGCTATAAAATACAGAATAAACAAAATAAC
>NW_015163614.1:1104332-1105839 GCF_001447785.1 Gekko japonicus | reverse complement strand
CTCCCTGCCTCTCCCCACCCCTGCCTGCCTGGGGCCAGGGAGGGCCTTCGCGGGGCTTCCTTGCACTCCTGCCGGCCTTGCAGGTCCACCGCCGGGCCCCTCATGGGGGCGGGGTGTGTGGCCTTATGACACACTTCAGGTGATGTCAGGGGGTGTGGCATATGCTAATGAGTTATGCTAATGAGTCCCCCTAGCTCTTTTTCTACGAAACGACCCCTGATCCGCATCAATAAGAAAAAAAGAAACTACAGAATTCTCTTCATCAGAATTTTTAATACAGTAATACATTTTATTAAGCCAAATCCTGTTTTGTGAAATTACAGCCCAGCTAGGTAGGCAAATCTTGCTTTCTCAGCCCAGCTGTTTAGAAGCGCTGGTTTCATTTTGTTTAACCTCTCACGAATTTAAAAATAATTTTGTTACGTTTATTTTACCTGGCCATTGTGCTTCCTGTTGTCCTGTCCTGTTGCCGGGGAAAAACGTCTGCACTGTTTGTCCACAATCTTGAAGGAAGTTAAAAGGGGAGGGGGGGATTATTTTTATAGAATTTCTATGCCACCTCTCAGCTGCAAGCTTCCAGGAAAATCATATTAATTTGCAGTGCATAAATAATCAGATTCGTGAAACAGTAAAACATACAAAGCAGAAAATCCAATGAATATATAATAAATGAAGTCAGCATACAGTACAGAAAAATTCAAGGATCATCAAAAACTTGGATAAAACGGCGACGGAGGCGAGAGACTGGGAGGCGCCCGATGACGCGCAACGCTGGGCGAGGCGGAGCCTGACTGGACGAAGCCTGAGCCAGGAAGCAAGTGTGAAAGTCGGGCGCCTGCGCAGTCCCGCCAATCAACAGTTGCCGGGAGGAATGCCAAGAGAGATCGCCGGGAAGAAACAACCACGCCGGAGTAACAACGAGGCCCTCCAACTAGGGTGCCGGTAGGCTTCCCCACCCCTATCATGTGTGGCCCAAGTTAGGGACGAAGGGTTACTAGAACCATTACAGATGTAAACAGCCCAGAGACCCCTAGGGGTTAGGGCGGTATAGCAAGTGGAAAGTTAAATTAAAAAATAAATAAAATCAGATTAAGGGTTGGATGAGAGGGCAGTCCACAACTGGGGTTCCATGGTGGAAGTGGTCTTGCTTCTTGTAGTGGTTCACCTCACTTCTGTTACAGGTAGCAAATGAAACAGACCCTAGTTGACTGGCATCTGATGATGTCGGCTCTGGGTTACAAAAGCTTATGCTACAATGAATTTGTCTTTAAAGTGCCTTTGCTAAATACGATTCATCACCTCTGATGCCACTTAAATTATATCCAAAGATAATGGTCAATTGTACATCCACTTTTTTTAATGGCACCCCGTAGGGGATTTTTAATTTGCATTTACTAAAAACGACAACGAAATTAGGGAGGGAATCTACACACTATAGGAGAAAGAAAAGAAAACCCACTAAAACCCCAAAAGTTGGAGGTCACATACAGCTTATGAAAAATTTGCT
>NW_015163614.1:1087439-1103977 GCF_001447785.1 Gekko japonicus | reverse complement strand
CAGCCCCTTCGAATTGCGAATGCCCATTTGACTCTCCTATTCGATCCTGGAAGCCCCTATGATCATTGGTTAGACGCTTCTCCAATATTCACACAGTCCTTTTAAAAGCAACTGCTGACATGTAGCACAGTTCTTGCCTAGTACCTCGTTTATACCAACAGGGGACAAAGGGTTAAGACACAGTTTTCAAGAGTCACATGGTTAACCAACAGCTCTTCCACTTTCTGAAGAAAGCTTGGATATCACTTGTTGCTCTTACTACGTTTTCCGTTGCCATTTAAAAAGTTTGCCAAAGTCCCAAAAACTTTCTTCAACACTTAACTGCCTCCTGGAATCTCTCCGTAAAGCCCATTGCCGCTTTAAAACATGCTCCCCCTTTCTTCTAGCTCCATAATGCTTATAAACAGTTCTTAACTGAGGAGAGGCTCCTCTCTCCCCTCGCTTTCCCCCAGGGGGCTTTCGCTTTGTTGTTTCGTTTCAACTTTACTCACTCTTCATATGTAGATCAAGTAGATTTCGCTGACAGATATGCTTATTTGCCGCTTGACCTCCATTCGCTTGATTTGGGGTACGCGTAGCTTAGTCCTTGCTGGAACACACCAGAGAGACCATTGGAGCAAAGGGATGCCTCAATTTACCGACAGCATGCTGGGAAAGAGACGACCCTCAGCGCTCCATGACTGGAGACCCTTTGCAAGGATCCCTGGGGGGCACGGACATTCACACCCCCTCTCTAATGGCTGGTTTGTGAGCCGCCTCCCTGGGAGATTTCAGGAGACACAGCCACCATCAGCTCACCGAAACCCCACCTCATCAATTGTACATCCACTTTTGAGACTCACAGCAATCAAGTGTTTCTTTTGACTTGATTGCCATGAAATCATAAAAACATAAGAGAAGAAATGTTGGATTAGGCCAGTAGCCCATCCAGTCCAACACTTTGTGTCACACAGTGGCCAAAACCCAGGTGCCATCAGGAGGTCCACCAGCAGGACCAGAACTCAAGAAACCCTCCCACTGTTGCCCCCCGAGCACAAAGAATACAGAGCATCACTGCCCCAGACATAGTGTTCCATCTATACCTTGTGGCTAATAGCCACTGATGGACCTCTGGCCCATATGTTTATCTAGACCTCTCTTGAAGCTGTCTATCTTTGTAGACACCACCATTTCCCCTGGCAGTGAATTCCATGTGTTAATTAATCTTTGAAAGTCTGGATAAGTAATATCATATGCGAATGATACTCAACATGTACCTTTGTTAATAAACCTATATAAACCTATATGGCTATAATGTGACTATCAGTCATGTGTTTCTTAGATAGACCTTTACATACCATTTTCAGCAGACAGACAGATTGTCAGTTTAATAAATGAGACTAGCCTTATTGCAGCTTTTTTGGCCAGTGTTTCATCCCAAGCCCATATTAATATTTTATCCCCTTTAATATTATTACATGATGCAGGCTTTATTTAAATGGATTTGACGGGCCTCTTGGTTGGCTTGACAACCAGAGGGAAAAATTAATGTTCTGCATTTAATCTTGGCTCAAGGTGCTAAATTATTTTGGAGGTCGAAGCCGTCATGCATATCATGCTAAATTATTGAATGTAATAAATATTAGCCAGCTGTCTATTTATAGATTTTAAAAAATGGTTGTTTACTTCATGTGTCTTGATTTAATTTCATTGGAATTGCTTTCCTTGTGCACAACAGCATGGTAGCACTGTATTTCTCACACTGTCCAGTCGTAACTTACACAACTGGTAACATAAAAAGCAATGGCCTAGCAAGTTCTGGAATCTTTGTGCTGACAAACTGCAAAACGTCTGCAGACAAGAAGCACCATATTGCTAGCTAGGCTAAAGTATATTTAACTCCATAAATTTACAGCAAGAAGCATATTCGCTACCTTAAAACAGAAATACATTGCCGGGAGGGAGTTTCTATCATCAAACATACACCTTTATGTGGAGATAATAAAAGCAGATTTAATGAACTAGCATACTGTAGTTTATCGCCTTAAAATGCTATCTGCTTTTGTAAAATAGATATATTGAAAGATAGGTTGAACTGTAAAATGTTGTTAGTGGCTGCTTAAAGACTGTTACACAGCAGAGAGACCATTGGAGCAAAGGGACACCTCAATTTCCCGACAGCGTGCTGGGAAAGAGACGACCCTCAGTGCTCCCTGACTAGAGACCCTTCGCAAGGATCCCTGGGGGGCACGGACATTACCCTGGACTCCAACCGTGTGTTCCTCATTCAGCCCCGGGAGCACACGGGGCACAGATCTGTGCATCAATTAGAAGGTCCACCAGTGGGGCCAGAACTCCAGAAGCCCTCCTACCATGCCCACCCCAAGCACCAAGGATATAGAGCTTTACTGCCCCAGACATGAGAACGTAAGAGAAGCCATGTTGGATCAGGCCAGTGGCCCATCCAGTCCAACAGTCTGTGTCACACAGTAGCCAAAACCCAGGTCCCATCAGGAGATCCACCAGCAGAGCCATAACTCCAGAAGCCCTCCCACTGTTGCCCCCCGAGCCCCAAGAATACAGAGCATCACTGCCCCAGACATAGTGTTCCATCTATACCTTGTGGCTAATAGCCACTGATGGACCTCTGGCCCATATGTTTATCTAGACCTCTCTTGAAGCTGTCTATCTTTGTAGACACCACCATTTCCCCTGGCAGTGAATTCCATGTGTTAATTAATCTTTGAAAGTCTGAATAAGTAATATCATATGCGAATGATACTCAACATGTACATTAGTTAATAAACCTATATGGCTATAATGTGAATATCAGACGTGTGTTTCTTAGATAGACCTTTACATACCATTTTCAGCAGACAGACAGATTGTCAGTTTAATAAATGAGACTTGCCTTATTGCAGCTTTTTTGGCCAGTGTTTCATCCCAAGCCCATATTAATATTTTATCCCCTTTAATATTATTACATGATGCAGGCTTTATTTAAATGGATTTGACGGGCCTCTTGGTTGGCTTGACAACCAGAGGGAAAAATTAATGTTCTGCATTTAATCTTGGCTCAAGGTGCTAAATTATTTTGGAGGTCGAAGCCGTCATGCATATCATGCTAAATTATTGAATGTAATAAATATTAGCCAGCTGTCTATTTATAGATTTTAAAAAATGGTTGTTTACTTCATGTGTCTTGATTTAATTTCATTGGAATTGCTTTCCTTGTGCACAACAGCATGGTAGCACTGTATTTCTCACACTGTCCAGTCGTAACTTACACAACTGGTAACATAAAAAGCAATGGCCTAGCAAGTTCTGGAATCTTTGTGCTGACAAACTGCAAAACGTCTGCAGACAAGAAGCACCATATTGCTAGCTAGGCTAAAGTATATTTAACTCCATAAATTTACAGCAAGAAGCATATTCGCTACCTTAAAACAGAAATACATTGCCGGGAGGGAGTTTCTATCATCAAACATACACCTTTATGTGGAGATAATAAAAGCAGATTTAATGAACTAGCATACTGTAGTTTATCGCCTTAAAATGCTATCTGCTTTTGTAAAATAGATATATTGAAAGATAGGTTGAACTGTAAAATGTTGTTAGTGGCTGCTTAAAGACTGTTATGTGAACAAACTCACACAGAGGCTTGGGATAATATATTCACCATGCTGTTTAAGGCATATGTTTCCATAGCATAGTTTGTACCCTGATACTACAACCTGTATTGTTTACTTATGGGAACGAAGTTCATTACACACACACGATACAATGTTGATGTAGATAGCAAGCCTGCAGACTGGTTTCTTTTCTTCAGAATGCTCTCTGACTAAAGGAAAGCAACAGGCCCATAGTCAGGATTTTATAATTCGGGGGGCCTTTAAATAAGTCAGGGGGCATTGGAGTCACAAAATAAAATAAAATTTTTAAAAACTCACTTTTGCAGCATTCGCTCTCTGCCTGCCTGTGCGGGGAAGCAAGCCACGTAGGGTTGCCAAGTCTACTTACCTTGGCGGCGGGGGAGTCTTGCTGGGCTCCGGGAGCTCACTGGCGATGTGCGCGTGTGCGCACGCTGCCAGCACGTCACAGGAAATGACGCGCTACGTCGCTCACGTTGAGGGCGTGACCACAATAGTCGGAGGGAAAACCATAGAGTTTTCCCTCCGACGATTGGGGCCACGTCCCCAACTTGAGCGACGTGGTTCTGTCACCTCTGGTGATGCAGCCATGCTGCGCTTCAGGGGGGCGGAGTCCCCCCCGGGGCCTGATTCCGCGGCGGCAGAAATCGGGCCTCCAAAGCAGGGGTTTACCCGCCCCCACTTGGCAGCCCTAAAGCCACGCTTGGGGAAGGGGAGGCAGTGGGGAGTCCGCTGGGTGACTCAGAGAGTTGGTAGTCCTCCGGGCAGCCCAGAGAGCTGGGGGAGGGTGAGAGCTGAATGGAAGTTGGGGGGCCTTGGCAGGAAATCAGAGGGCCAGGCCCTGAAATGCCCCCTTGTAGCTACGGGCCTGGAAAGCAATCTGATGAATGTATCTGTGTGATGTCTCTCTGTACACTGTGAATTCATTCTGGTACTGTACAGTAAGTAGAGATCTTCCTTTTTTGTTTAATTAGAATTCATTATGATCTTCCCCTTTGCATATCTGAAGAAGTGAGCTGTGCTGTGCCTCATGAAAGGTCATATTGATGAAATAAATATTGTTTTCAAGGCACCAGTGGACTTTCATTTTGCTACAACAAAGTAACAGGGCTACCTATTCATAACACTGACACCAGAAAACATTTTTATTAGTATCACTTCATGAAGACACTTTCTAGAAATGATTATGAGGTTAAACAACACAGCCTGTTTTATTTTTGAAAGTAACATCAGTGAAAAAAAGACAAATAAGCCATAATGAAAGAAGTCGAGAATACATTGTTCCCCTCCGACTTGATTTTCATAATAATTAGGCATTGGGCAGTTGTATTCCCTGACTTTCAAGCAGAGAATTCTTGTACTGAAACTCATAAATCACTTAAGCCAATATTAATTAGCTTAAGATTCATTCATACCATTCCTCTCCCCTTTCCACCACTATTGCAGTGATGAGATTTCTAATAAAAATTGCTTGCTAAACAGGCATTATATGGAAGGATGGTTTCCCCTTTACAAGAATGTTGGTGTGCAATTTGTTTGGTGACACCACATTTATAATTAATATGCCCGGAAATTCTGTCATTAGAATTGTACCAGGAATGGGGAAATGTTGTGCTTGGTTTACATGATTACTATTACAGATTATAAATATAATTGCACAATTACAGACTATTAAAGAGCAAACCTCAAAGGAAACCCAATGAGATCTGCTTCATATTGTGGTCAGCATCAGAAAAAGTGTTTGTGCTTCATAAGTTATACCTTACACAGGTAGCTACTGGAAAGCAACTGGAGGCCCAGAGAAGTACAGACCAAAGTCAACACAGTCAACTAGTAAAAAGGTTGCGATTTGCTTCTCAATCTGGTTTCCACCCATGTGACTGCATTACTCTTGGACACTGAGTATACTATTTATTCCCATAATTCTGTTTCGATACTCCAAAAGCTATTCAGAGGAACAATTCTCTATGTGATGTACATATGTGTATGTAGCTTTAAGTGAGCCCTCAAGAACTAGCTTGTATTTTGCCTGTATAAGAGAGACCTTGCTTGAGCATTGTGTTTGGTGTTGAGTTTGCAGTCTCCTACTGTATATTAGTGTTCTGTTCTCCAGTAGTCTCTCCTAGCTGGAAGCAGTAGAGACCTGTAGTTGAAGCTGCCAACATCTCCTATGTGTTGGCTACAGTGCAGGACTAAAGGTTTAACTGGAAGGATAGGTAAGCTCACACCTACCCACCATGCCTCAATAGACAGTATACTTTATTCATGAAAAAAGAAAGAACAAGGTACAAGGGAGAGTAATTTATTTGACCTTTTAGATCCCAAGAAATAAATTACTCTCCCTTGCACCTTGTTCCCCCTTTTTTCTCCTACTTACTGATGCAACCTTTCCCCCCTTTCCTGGTACTTTCTTCCTGGCCATGGGAAATTCCAAAAGACCTTTTCCAAGCAACATTTGCTTGTTTTGGCATCTCAGGAATGGCACCCCTTCCCTTCTTTGGGAAGCCAGTACAGAGAGCTATGGACTTTATATGAAGTTTCATAAAGTGGCTGTGTGAACTGTTGCTTAGAGTTTGAGAGGGGGAAAAATCAGGAAAGGTTTTATTCCACGGATTTGAACACAAAAGGGCATGCACAAGTCATTACATAAGATTGTCGAAGTAGTTATGAATGCATTTTCTATCAGATTTTTATCCATGTTTTCCCTTCATGGAGTTGAGGGTGGCATACTTGGTTCTCTCCCCTGTGAGGTAGATGAGTTTGTGAGTGAGTCACTAGCCCATGATTACCAAGTGAGCTTTTATCTGTGTTGTCTTCAAGTTCAACATTCTAACCACTACATCCCAATAGCTTCATGTGTTGAATCAGAGCTGATTCCAGGTTTTTGGAGTCTACAGTCAGAGAGTTCCCAGGGCCCCTCTCCCCTCCTCTGCCTACCACCAGGCCCTACTCACACCCTCCCTCCCTCACTCATGTCTTCTACCGCCTTTGTGTCTTTTCTCAGCCCGCTTGTGAGAACTCCCACTGCCTACGCCCACAGCTGCTGCACTGCCCACAACGCTTTCCCTGGTGGCACCAAGAAGTGCATGCAGCTGGGAGCACGGGTGGTACAGTAGTAGAAAGTGCATGCAGCTGGGAGCACGGGTGGTACAGTAGTAGAAAGTGAATAAGCAAGTGGGGGGGGGTTGGCAACAAAGGCCCCTCTTAGAAGCCCTGGACCCTGGCAGCTGCCCCCTCAAGGTATGCTAACACCAGCCCTGTGTTGAATTGTCAGTGGGTCTTCAGTTATGAGTGATCAGCAAACACTGATAATAACAAAATTATTTTTTATCAGGAGATCTAAACTGGGTCACTTGTGTTTGTGTATTACATGTAAATTGCCTGTTCCTGTGCTGCTGCTTGGGAATGATAATGCAAGACAGCATTTTACCTAGGGAACTCTGCAATAGCCTATTTCCTTTCCAGTACATTGTACAGCATCACAACCTTTGTAGCCATGTTCCAGATATGCCAGCATGAATCTCCTATGAAGGACAAGGAGGAGGCAGCTGACTTACAATTAAGTTTATAAAATGCTCAGGTTAATTTAAGCCACAAAGGCAGTTTCTTCAAGTAAAGGGTTAAAGAAACCAATTTCTCACTGGGTGCCAACAGTGGTGACCAGCCTCAGCTGTCCTGCCTGATGAATGCCAAATGCACAGGTAGAAAAGTAGTGCATAAACTCAACATATACCTGATCTTTCATTGTAAGTGAAACAATACTTTCAGAGCAAAAGGGATCGATTCAAATAAAAATGAGCATTACAAAGTAAATTCTTATTATGAGCCCTTTATTTTTAATATCACAGCATTGCTAGGGGAAATGTTATCTTTTTGTCAATATCAAGATCTGTTTGAACAGGCATCTGAAGTAACCCATTGCATATTTATGTGAAAAGTTCATGGAGTAATCGTGAATGGGTTTTTAAAATGAAACCTTTGCATTCATTCTTTTGCTATAAATCTTTCAAATTTTATTTTTACTTTTTTTTGCCTAGAATCCAAAAATCATACTGTATCAGTTTACAATGCAAAGATGTAAGATTGTGGCCTGGAAACTTGGGCCTGGAGCTTCAGCACATTCCCAGAGAGGCCAACTATATGTTTGTTTCTGGTTTTAGAGGGATCAAGGTAAGTCTGGAACATGACCTCTGAAGTTCTTTCACTAATTAAAAATTGATTTTGGTACTTTGCGAATTAGACTTGTTAGGAACAAATTTCCAGCTCTCCTATACTGTGCCCGATGTTAAAACCATTAGTATGTGTGAACTATTTGCTAACTCTAAAGTTGATTGTACTTGAAAACAACAAAAGCAGTTCTAAATACCTGTGCTATATGAATGTTCGGTTGGCAGAAGTAAAATTTCACTGACTTCGCTATAAAGCTAAATTCAATCTGTGTTAATCTTAGCTTGTTTCTAGGCAACCCCCCCCCCCCACTGGAATGATTTACCTTTCATTTCCTTTTTGTTTATTTTTGGCAAGATCCAATAGATTATTTGCCTGTTCTGTGGGCAATCTTTTGTGACTACCCTGATCATTTAGATCTGGTCTTCCTGAAGAAGGTGAGAAGCACAGGCATAGTTCAATTAAACAGACCTCCAGCAGCCAGAAGGAATAAGATGGCAAATGCAAACTCCAGGCCAGACAGGACTTAACAGCACCAGATCAATGTGTGAGGATTAGGTCACTACTAAATCCCTGTAACTGAGTGGGTGAGCTACAAAAATCTTTAAGGATGAATGGGAAGCAGAACACCCCCCCACACACTATTCTTTCACCTGCAGTTTCCCTCTGAAGCTACTCTGTAGAGCCAGCTTTCTTTTATAGGGATCAGCCAAAAGTGTTTCTTCCTGACTGAAAAGGCACTAAAATGTCAGTTTCAGAAGGGAAATACAGGCAGGGAAAGTTTCCAGCTTCCACTTCTACTCAGTCATGTCACAATTTCATAAAGGCCACAACAGATGTGATAAAGATCCCAGATCCCAGTCTACCTGTAAAAGGCAAATAACACATTCATATAGCCACCGTTTGGATTGGGACTATATGGCAAGGTGAAAGAGGCCTCTTGCTTGGTTTTGCTAATTGAACGGGGACTCTCTGTGCTTTTATTGCCATTTCAAAGAGAACAAAAGACCCCCCCCCCCAAAAAAAAATGTGCTAGCAGTGTGGGGAGTCTGGTTGTGATTAATGAAAATGAGTGAAAGTTGGAAGAATAAATTCCTGCTCTCTTTGTGAATACCCATGCTGCGCACACATGTTATTCATCTTGTGTGTAAATCCCTCTTCACAGACTGAAGAAGATCTGTGATATTCATCACATCTGTTTTGGCCCTAATGCTCTCCTTCTCACTTAAAAAAAAAATAATTTGTATCCCACCCTCCCCACCTCGGCAGGCTCAGGGCGGCTCACAGGAAATTTTTTTTAAAAAAATAAGTATGTATGTGTGTATGTGTGTGTGTGTGTGTGTGTATATATATATATATAACAACGGAGTAGTTAAAACACAATATTTAAATAGGTAACACCACAGTATATAAAATCATATGTGCCAGTAAACATAGATGTCAATAAATACTGATTATTGATAAGTGATGGTGGTATACTGTCAGCTTCCAAATGGTCATTACTACCACAGTCTGGACTCCCACCAGGCTGTTAATTATTGATTATTGAGTCAGTGCTGATGTTGGGGCCAGGGCCATAATAAGGGGCGGCACCCTAATTGAAAGCCTGGTGGAAGAGCTCCATTTTACAGGCCCTGCGGAACTGTACCAGGTCCCACAGGGCCCTGATGTTATCCGGGAGCTCATTCCACCAGTACAGGGCCACCACAGAGAAGGCCCTGGCCCTCGTCACTGCTAGCCTGGCTTCTTTAGGGCCTGGAAGGGCCAAACGGTTTTGGGAGCCCGATCTTAGTGCTCTCTGGGGAACATGTGGGGAAAGGCGGTCCCTTAGGTAGATAGGTCCCTGACCATATAGGGCTTTAAAGGTAAGAACCAGCACCTTGAACCAAATCCGGTATGCTATAGGCAGCCATTGCAGTGCTTTTAGGGCAGGCTATATGTGTTCCCGCATGGGGAAACACAACAACAGCCTTGCTGCTGCATTCTGCAGCAGCTGCAGCTTCCGGATTTGGGAAAAGGGCAGCCCCATGTAGAGAGCATTACAGTAATCCAATCTCAAGGTGAGCATTGCGTGGATCACTGTTGCCAGGTCATTGCATTCAAGGAAGGGAACCAGCTGCTTAATCAGCTGCAGATGGTAAAAGGCAGACTTCGCAGTGGCTGCTACCTGGGCCTCCATTGTCAAGGAGGCATCCAGGAGCACTCCCAGGCTCCTAACTTCTGATGCTGGCATCAAGAAGGTTGGGAGTGGAACAGCTTTCAACACCAGGTCCAGATCTCCCAGACTAGAGTCTGACTGGCTGTCCAACAACAGATAGAGCTGTGTGTCATCCCCTTATTGCTGACAAGCCAGTCCGTGTCTCCAGGCAATCTGGGCAAGGGGGCGCATATAGATGTTGAATAACATTGGGGAAAGCACTGCACCTTGGGGCACTCCACAGACTAGTGGATGCCTTCCAGATAGCTGCTCCCCAACAACCACCCTTTGTCCCCGACCCTGAAGGAACAAGGAGAGTCACTGCAAGGCAAACCCCTGAATCCCGGTGTTGGTGAGGCTGTGGATCAGTAGTTGATGGTCGACCATGTTGAATGCCGCCGACAGGTCTAACAACAACAACAGTGCTGTACCGCCTCAATCCAGATGCCTCCAAAGATGTCTGTGAGGGTGACCAGGACCATCTCTGTCCCATGGCCTGGTCAGAAACTGGACTGGAAGGGATCTAATGCGGAAGAGTTATAAAAAAAAACCCCTGCAGCTGAATTGCCACTGCCCTCTCGATTAACTTGCCCAAATAGGGCAAATTGGATACTGGCTGGTAGTTAGCCAATTCAGCTGGATCTAAGGATGATATTTTTAGGAGGGGGCGGACCACCATTTCCTTTAGAGCACTAGGGAACAGTCCCTCAGCGAGGGACTTGTTAATAATCTCCCTTAGTATGCCTCGTAACCCCTCATGGCCAGCTTTAATTAGCCATGATAGGCACAGGTCAAGGCTGCAGGTGGTCGGGCGAACAGATGAGAGTAATTTGTCAACCTCCTCTAGGCTGAGTGTACTGAAATAATCCAGAATTTGACAAGAAGACATGCATGAAGCCTCGAGTTCCGGCACTGTCTCAACTGTGGCGGAGAGGTCGTGGCGGAGCGATGAGACGTTATCTGTGAAATAGCTTGCAACAGCCTCACAGCCAATCTCCAATTCCTTATCATTTGGTCTACCCTGTGGCAGAGTAGTAATAGACCAAATTGTTCCAAATAATTGGGCCGGGCGAAAGCTTGCAGATGCAATCGTGGCCGCATAATATTATCTTTTCATGGCCTTGATTGCTATCTCATAGGATCTCATAAACATCTTATAAGATGCTCCTGTCACTTTGTCCTGAGTACGTCACCACTGTCTCTCTAGCCGTCTAAGCTCCTGCTTCATCAACCTCAGCTCCTGTGTATACCATGAAGCAAGTTTAGAGCGAAGGGGCAGAGGATGTCAGGGAGCGATCTCATCGATGGCTGCCGAGAGTCAGTTTTTCCAGTCCTTGACAAGCTCATCCAATGAGCCGCCAGCGGGCATCGGATCCCGCAGAGCCATTTGGAACTGCATAGGGTCCCTTTGGCTCCATGGATGAACTAAAATATGCTCGCTGCTCAAACAGGGTTGGGATGGCACATTCACGCAGGCCTTCAGAGCATGGTGGTCTGACCATGGAACAGCTGTGGCAGTAATTCCATCCACTGTAACTCCCACTGCGAAGATCAATTCAAGCATGTGCCCTGCTCGGTGAGTGGGGGCCATAACACATTGGGAGAGTCCTAGCGCCGCCATGGACGACACCAGGTCCATTGCCTGCATGGAGGTTGCGTCATCGGCATGGACATTGAAGTCACCCAGGACTAATAGTCTAGGGTGCTCCAGTGCCCAGCCTGATATGGCCTCCAGCAGGGATGGCAAGCTATTTGCTGGTGCATTGGGTGGACGGTACACCAGCCAAACAGCCAAACTCTCCCCGACTTCCCACACTAAGCCAGCACCCTCTATGCCCATGAGCTTTGGCGACGGGAGTGCTCTGAAGTGTGGCAGTTTTAAAGTGCAGCACTTAATGTTGTGTCCTTTGGTTGGCTGACCTCCAGGTGGGTCCTAGAGATTTTCTAGAGATCTTGCAATGGACCTCCAGCCAATAAAGATAATTTCCCCGGGAGAAAATGGCTGCTCTGGAGGCCAGGTTCTATGGTGTTATACTTCACTGAGGCCCCTTTCCTTCCCAAGCCCTGCCATCCTCAGGCTCCACCCCCCCAAATTTCCAGGTATTTCCCAACCCAGAGTTGGCAACCCTGCTTTCTGTGGTTTTAGATGAGCCAGCTACTGAATCCAGGATCAGCCCAAGATATTTTGTTTATTGATTGTTTTGAAGAATTCAATATAAGAGAAATAATACTGAGATCTTTAAAAAAAATGTTCTAATTTCTGCTTAAGGTGATAGCCATATGAGCAGTACTAGATAGATAGATAGATAGATAGATAGATAGATAGATAGATAGATAGACAGATAGACAGACAGACATACAGTTAGACAGATTGTTTTGAAGAGGGATAAAAAGAAATGAAGAGGGACATAAAGAAATAAATTCCACCAGAGGACTAATGGCAAGTAAAGCACACATACTAAAAAGGGCCAATTATATTTTGAAGCTAGATGACTTCTGTGGAGGTTATCATTACCTATAATGGGCCAGCCTTTGTGCTCTGCAATCCTATTTCCCTTTCATCTCAGTCATAATCTAAACTCCCCAGTAATTTGAGCAAGAGTCCAAAATAAGTGAGAGATTCATTCGTGGATGAGAAATTTGCTGCTGCTTTAGGTGTATGATTAAAAACTCCCTCCCCCCATGCATCCATCTCTGCTGCTTCATTTGAAAATAACATCAGCTATCAAGTGACAAAGGGCTAGGATGTACTCCTCGGGGAAGTAATTATAGGAGTGCAGAACAGAAGGCAAAATTGCCATTTGCAAGCTATTTTATTAGGCTGTCCCAAATATTTATCACAGTATTAGTGAAGGAACAATTAAACTTTATGTAGATTTTGGAGTGTACTAATAAAACTGTAAGGCAATAAAATGCTGGAGTTTCACTAAAGCTGGAAGAATACACTCCCAATAGACTAGATTTTCCCAATTCACTTCTGTTCTTATCACGGACAGGAAATAGGGGGAAGGAAGGATTTATGGGTGTGGAATAATATTGAACATCTCATTTTCAATATGAATAATGTTTACTGAATGCATTACATCTGAATATGGAAGAAGTCACCTAAACCTTGAGTGTGCCACATGTGTGCCTGATAAGTAAATCTACTATCTAAATAATAAATATTCTGTTACCCTGAATAGACAAAGTAACACATTAGAGCAATAGGACAACTTTCAAAACCAGTGAATCATTATGTATGCCTTTCTGAAACCCTGCACACACACATGAATTCAAGACCTGGCCATGAGTGACAGTAATGAGGCCATAAATTTTTCTGCACTTGTGCATTTGTTTAGCTGAGCTCCCTATCTTCTAAATCATAGACTCCACTGCTCTGCTCTGCTCTCCTCTGACTCCTTCTGAATTACCCATCACACATAAAGCAGCAGCTTCATTAAATTATTTCCCTGAAAGCTTAAATTGCAGATAGCCATCATGCAAATGGCAAATCACATTGCTTTAATCCTCAAGAATGCACTTGAGAGTTCCAACACCTATTAAATCAATATATGTTACATGTTCTTTTACCCATTAGGGAACACACAAACTGTAACATTACATTTATGAAACGCTTGGGGTATTGATCACTTTGCATATACTGAGGTTACAGATGGGTTGCTTGGACTGTGCTTTATGTAAACGTTAAACCTTGACAACTAGTTTGGTTGTGAAGTAACAGTGTGCATTCGGATATGCCTGACATGAAATTACACCCAGAATGAGCTCTTTCTGGAGCTCTGGAATGTTGGAAGTATTTTGGTTGGGGAGTGGGGAGTGGGGAGGGGGGAGGGAGACAGAGGAAGCTGGCCTGCTAAACAGCTGCTGGGGGTGTCTCTGTCCATTTAAATTGTAAAGCGGCTAGAAACCCAATTAACAGTTGATGCCAACTAACAACTCAGTCCTGGATAGAGGCCAGGTCTACCAGCCATTGGAAACAATGAGGCCATTATTTCCTATAAGCTGTAAAGGGGTCAGATCAGCCCATAGGAAATAGTGGTTCCTTCATTTCCATTGGGTAGACTTGGCCTCCATACAGCCCATAGGAAATAACAGCCCCATTCGTTTTAATGGCCAGATGTTAGCTTCAGCATTTAAGGGGGGGGGCTTCTAGTTCCTTTAACATTCAAATAGATGGGAGATGCAGACTAATAGCTGTTTGGTGGGGTCAGCTTCCTTTCTCCGTCTCCCTCCATGGTCCTGCTGCCTCTAAGGGAGGGGAAATGGGAGGAGGGAACTGAAAAATCTGCCCAGAATTTTTGGGATCTGAAAAAGTGCTGGAAAACCCCCCTGAAATGGCAATAAGGGTCTGGAAACTTGGGGGTAATGAAAAGCAAGCTCTCCCTGAAATCCAGACCCAACATTAACATGCATTTTTTAAAAATGTGCACCGCTATTTTGAAGTCAATAGATTTCGAACAGATCATGTGAGACTGGCCTCTTCAGACAGGTGTAGCTACTGTAGATCATTGATCTAGGTCAAGATAATCATCTATTGAATTCCCAGCATAGCTCCAGCATGTGGATCACAAAATCTGTATAATGGAGTCATGTAGGGATGGGGGAAGATGTTTCTTAACAAAAATGGCTTTTTAAACATTGGTATTTCCCCTCTTGGGTCTATTGGAACCCCCCCCCCCCAGTTTGGGATTTTTGAAAAAATCTGGATTCATATACTGTACCAGTATTGGTAACCAGGATTTTTTTGGAAATCCTTAATTTTTTTTTTTTGGTCTAATTAACCCAAACCAAAAAATACTGATTAAAAAAAAAAATGCACTTCCCTATTTGCAACCATTCATTCCCTAGACTGAAATTTTGTGATTGCAGGAGTTGTACAGATCTTATTGCTGGGTTTCAGGATCTTAATCTGGATAGGCCCACATCAGCCATGTCTTTGTGGATAGGCAAGTCACTATTTTCAATGATCTTTCAATATTCACAAAGAAGAGCATCTTTCCTTTGGAGATGTGGGGGAGTGATTAAAAAAAATTGCACTTCCCTATTTGCAGAAGCTGGGGCTAGAGATAGGAGCTCACTTCGTCATGTGGCACTAGGGTCTCGAACTGCCAAACTACAGACCTTCCAGTCTGCAGCTCAGCGTGTACTATACACCATTCCCTAAGCTGAGTATATAAGTGTTGTAGCAGACACACCCCAAGTTATACCACATAATTTTTGGAGAATGTTGTTTCACGTGCATATTTTCACTGCTACATTAGTAATATGGTGTTTATAGTTCAGGGGTGGCCAAGCTTGCTTAACATAAGAGCCACACAGAATAAACATCAGATGTTTGAGAGCCACAAGACGTGAACAAATATTACATACACGTTTTTATTGAAATATATGCAAATTTGCTTTTTATTAACATTAAATGAGATTGCCAAAAATAAAAACAAAGAGGGTAAAAACAGATATTGATAATGATACTTATTTGTACAATTATATATGTAGGCTGGGGGGGGGGCTTTGAGAATGCATTTAAAGTTAAAGTTGATTTCTTTCTCTGATCCCCCCCACCTCAAGCCTACCCAGGGAGGGGAACACTGGCTGGGAGCCACACAATATGTGTGAAAGAGCTGCATCTGGCTCTCGAGCCACAGTTTGGCCACCTCTATTATAGCTCAAAGACCTGTCCAGAGTAACACCAAGGTATTTAGGTGTATACCTTTTTGTAACTCAGTGGTCCGACAGTGCGCTGCTCAGGATTTCAAAGGAATTTGCCGTGAATTCCCCGCAGTGTTCGATGACTCGCTGGGCAAATATACGCCCCCCCGGTGTCCTTGCGCTTAGATCCTAAGGTGGCCCCCATCCGTATGCGCGCCAGGATGGTTCCGCTGTCGGTTAAGCCTAAAATCGACGCGGAACTGGACCGCCTAGTAGCACAAGGCGTCCTGGAACCGGTCTCCCACATGGTGTGGGAGACCCCGATAGTCGTGGTGGAAAAGCCAAATGGGGCGGTCCGCATCTGCGCGGACTATAAATGTACTCTGAATAAAGCGCTGCAGGACCACGCGTACCCGGTGCCTGTGGTTAGCCACGTACTAGTCACCTTAGGAGGGGCAAAGATCTTCGGCAAGCTTGATCTAGCCCAGGCCTATCAGCAGTTGCCAGTAGATGAGGCGACTGCTGACGTGCAAACGATAGTGACCCACCGGGGAGCATTCCGTGTGAAGCGTCTACAATTTGGGGTGAGTGTGGCGCCAGGATTGTTCCAGCAACTAATGGAATCTCTCCTCAAAGGGATTCCAGGCGTCACACCATTCTTTGATGATGTGATGATCGCCGCCGCATCACCGAAGGACTTCGCAGACCGTCTCCGCACAGTGCTCCGCCGCTTCCAAGACGCGGGGCTTAAAGTTAAATGGGAAAAATGCCGGCTGGGGGTGCCGTCAGTGGAATTTTTGGGGTTTACGGTGGACGCGGAGGGCCTCCACCCGACCCGGGACAAAATAAAGGCAATAGTGGAGGGCCCCCCATCGAAATCCAAGGCGGAACTA
>NW_015163614.1:1070157-1087390 GCF_001447785.1 Gekko japonicus | reverse complement strand
GCATTCCTGGGGATCTTAAATTTCTACCACGCCTTCTTACCCCACAAGGCGTGGTAGAAGAGCCCGCCGCTTGGCCCGGGACCCCGTCATCTCCCGGATTCTGGGCTGGGTGGTGAGGGGGTGGCCTGTGAAGACAGACCCCGAGTTCATGGCATTTGCGACCCGACGAGACGAGTTATCTGCACACAAGGGCTGCCTGCTATGGGGGGACAGGGTCCCAGTGGGCTGCGCCAGAAAGTCCTCCAGGCGCTGCACGAAGCGCACCCGGGCATCGTCAGGATGAAAGGGCTAGCAAGAAGCTACGTCTGGTGGCCGAGCATCGACGCAGAGGTGGAAGCCTGGGTGAAACGGTGCCAAGCCTGCCAAGCCGTGAGACCCAGCCCACCAGGAGCGCCGTCTCAGTCCTGGGAAGCCACCCGCACCCCGTGGTCCAGACTCCACATAGACCTTGCCGGACCTTTCCAGGGACGGCTGTTCCTGGTCACGGTGGATTCATACTCCAAGTGGCTGGAGATAAGTCCTGTCTCTGCAACGTCCGCTAAGGCCACCATCCAAGCCCTATGAAGGATCTTCGCCACACATGGGCTGCCCGACACCATCGTCTCAGACAACGGGACGGCCTTTACGTCCGAGGAATTCCAACAGTTCCTCCACAGCAACCTGATACAGCACATCAGGTCGGCGCCATTTCACCCAGCGACCAACGGCCAAGCTGAGCACATGGTCCGGACCGCGAAGGAAGCGCTGAGCCGGCTGGCAGACGGAGAATGGGAATGCCGCATCACCCGGTTCCTCCTGACCCAGCACACAACACCCAACCCGGTGAGCGGGCGATGCCCAGCGGAGCTGCTGATGGGCTGGAAGCCGACGATACTCTTGGACCGATTGCACCCGGACCGGGCCCCCGACCAAAGGAACTCTGCCGAGCAGAGGGAAGCACCATGAGGGTTCTTCCCAGAGGACCCGGTCTTCGCCAGAAACTTCGGCCGGGATCCGGAGTGGATCGCGGGTCGCGTCATCCGTCCCCTGGGCACAGTAATGTACGAGTAGTAGTGTCCACGGAGTGCAGGCAGGTCTGGCGGAGGCATATCGACCAGCTCCAGCAGCGAATGCTACCCGAACTCCCGACGGAAGTAGACCCAAGGCAACGGGCGGAACCAAGGAAAGCCCCACCAGAGGACACCACACAGGACTTGCCCTCGGAAGTGCGCCCACATCAGAGCCCCAGTACCCCGACAGCCGAGAAAGAGGCCCTGGAAACGGAGGCGGCTGGAGCAGAGACCCCGGCACCACTTCCAGATCCCGGCCCGGAGGCTGGACCCCCAGTGGTACCCGTTCAGACCCCAAGATGGTCAACGAGGGTACGACGACCCCCATCGTACCTAAAAGACTATGTACAATTAGGGACGATCCGGACTATGGGGGGAGGGATGTTATGTCCGCTGACCGCCACCAGAGGCCAGCGCACACTCCTGAGCTTGAGCCCTAGACAACAATGGGGACTAGGATCCTAGTCCCTCCACTGGGGGACCAATGGGACCATGGCGGGAGATTCAAACCCGCCAATGGGACCCAGGGGTGTGCCCCTGGTTATGTATATAGTTGGCCTGCCGGCCGTTGTTTTTGTCTTTGTTGTGTACCAGTAAAGCTATGCTGATCACTACATCAGCCTCCATGCTTTCTTCATGCGTCTAACCCACTACACTTCAACAACGAATAAACACATTTTAATTCCTTCTCCTCTGTTACAAATGCTAGCTTCTCTGCCTTCCTTCTGATTTAAAATGGAGGTATTTAAAATCAATCCCAAATTTGCTCATGAGTAGGTTGCTTAAATGTTCAGTCAATCCTGCTCAGCCATCTCTCCCCCCCCCCCATCCAGATTACTGACGTAAATGGAGAGGTCCTTGTGCACACTGATGATACACAGAATAAAAAGAAGATTGCTGTTCATGCTGTGTCTCATTAATGCATCCAAGCATTTATGTGTATTGATACCATCATAAGGGGGGAAAGATGCAATTGAATAGATGGAACAGTGGCACACTGTTCATGTCCATCAAAGTCCTGATATCAGACAATGAAGAACAGTAGATTGTGGGGAATTAATATATGCGGCACAGTTAATATATGCGGCAGAAGATGGTAGGATGGTTGCAGTAAAAATAAGGAGATTGGAAAAAGAGATCTTGATTTTAAATATATATGCACCTAATCAAAATCAGGAGCCCTTTTATAAAACAGTATATGAATTTATCAAAAATCAGAAAATAGATAACATCTGTATTTTGGGAGACTTCAATGCGGTACTAGATGAAGAGTGGGATAGGAGGTCAAACAGAAGTAAAAAAAGGAAAAGTCAGAAGCTGCCTAATATCTTTCTGGAAATGGTAGAAGAATACAACTTGACGGATCTATGGAGAGTTAGGAATTGGAGGAAAAAGATTTCACATATTACTCGGCTAGACATAACTGTTGGTCGAGAATAGATATGATATGGGCACCTACCAACTGGGTACAAGAGGTAAGAGAAGTTGAAATATTACCGCAAATCTTTGCAGATCATAACCCAGTACTCTTCATGTTAAAGGATAGGTACAGGAAATCAAGATGGAGACTAAATATGGGACTACTGCGGGATCGGGAATTTATAGCAAAGACAAAGGTAGAAATCCAGGAATTTTTTCAAAGAAACAAACAAGGAGAAATAGCGATGGATATAATATGGGACACATTCAAGGCTTATATAAGAGGTTGGTTTATTAACCAAGATGCATGGAAGAAAAAGAAAGAGGAATATGTGAAAAAAAGTGCGTTAATAAAGAGGGAAGAGGATGCACTCAAAGTAAAAGAAACTCAAGATAGGAGAGATAAGATAAGAGCACTGCAGCATAAGTTAAATTTAATGTTAACCCAAGAGATAGCGAAAAGTATAGAATACGTGAAAGCATATTATTTCGATTATGCAAACAAACCGTCACGGTGGCTGGCATATAGATTAAGAAAAGAAAGGGAAAAACATAATATCCTGGCATTAAATAATGAAAAAGGAGAAACACAGTATGGTGCACAGGAAATGAAATTAATTATAAAAAACTTCTATAAGAATTTATATAAACAAGAGACCCAAAATATAGATTTGATGAATAAGTATGTTCAAGAAAAGGAAAGATACAAACTTGAAGAAAAGTATAAAAATATATTAAATGACAAAATAACGATGTGTGATATAGTGGAAGCTATTAAAAAACAAAAAAAGAAGAAAACTCCGGGAGTAGATGGACTACTGGTAGAAGTATACCAGGTATTTGAAGAGCAAATTAGTTTGCCGTTTAAAGATCTATTGGAGTACATTAGGTTGAAAGGGAAACTACCAGACTCCTGGCACCACGCTATTATCACGTTAATTCATAAACCAGACTCGGACAGTAAAGATATTAAAAATTATAGACCTATCTCTCTTTTGAATGCAGATTATAAGATATTTGCTAACATACTAGCATCAAGGTTAAAAAAAGTGCTGTCAAATATTATACATCAAGATCAAGCAGGATTTCTTCCAAATAGGCAGATTAAAAATAACACTAGAACAATTTTGAACGTAATAGAGTACTAAGAAGCACATCCAGAGAAAAATGTGGCTTTAATATTCATGGATGCTGAAAAGGCGTTCGATAATATCTCATGGGAATTCATATTCCAGAAAATGAAGACCTGGGAATGTGGCGCACACTTCGAAACAATGATAAGGGCTATTTATAGAAATCAATACGCTAAGGTGATAATAAATGGGGAGGTGACCGCAGATATCGAAATCCAGAAAGGAACGAGGCAAGGGTGCCAGTTATCGCCACTATTATTTATCTTTGCCCTGGAAACGCTAAATAACACAATAAGAAGGGACCCCCAAATCTGTGGTCTTAGAATACAAGGAGAAGAATTTAAGCTTTTAGCGTACGCAAATGATATTGCATTTATAGTGGAGGAGCCAGTTGAGACGGTTACATATTTATTAGAAACAGTTAAAGATTTTGGAGAGGTAGCAGGTCTAAAGATTAACCGAAAAAAGATAAAAATAATAACAAAAAACTGCACAGCTTATATGATATCAGAACTGCAGCAGGTAACAGGAATGGAAATAGTACAAAAAATTAAATATCTAGGGATAATAATTTCAAATAAAAACACCATGCTTATAAAGGAAAATTATGACAAGTTGCTGGAAAAAATTAAGAAAGATTTATGTTGATGGAAAAACATGCAATTGTCCCTAGTGGGCAGAATAGCAACCATCAAAATGAATATTTTACCTAAATACTTGTTTCTAGCGCAAAATATACCGGTATTAAGGAATTTGCAGTTTTTTTACAGATTTGGATAAGATTACAAAACAGTTTATTTGGTACCCTAAAAAGGCCAGAATTAAGATGAAAACTTTACAAGATAGAAAGGAAAGGGGAGGATTTGGGTTACCGGACTGGAAATTATATTACCAGGCAGCAGCGATGAGTTGGATTAAAGACTGGATTTGTTTTAACAACATCAGGAATTTGAGACTAGAAGGGCATGACTTAAAAATGGGATGGCACGCTTACTTGTGGTACGGGAAAGATAAAGTTCACTATAACTTTAAACATCACACACTAAGGGGTGCTCTGTTATGGGTGTGGAATACTATTAAAGAAAGACAGTATGTAAGAACACCAAGATGGGTATCACCATTAGAGGCATTCATTAAACCATATCTCATTAAGGCCTGCGACAGAGAAAGTTATGATACATTATTGGATGTGGATAACAAGTTAAAACCACGAGAGGTGTTGTCAGATTTAAATAAGATTGAGTTGTCATGGTGGGAAACAGCACAGTTACAATCCAGATACTTTAAAGATGCAAAAGTAGGTTTTGAGGACGGGAAATCACAGTTGGACAAAATCTGGGCATCGGGTAGTGATAAAATGATACAGAGGGTATATAAACTTCTTTTGGAAGAGTGTATGTTGGAAGGTGTAACTAACAATACTTGGATAGCTTGGGAAAAGGATATTGGACATAGTATAGATTTAGAAAGTTGGAGAAAAACATGGAACTCTATAAAATTTATGAGAAGTGTTAGCTATAAAGAAAACATATATAAAATATATCATAGATGGTACTGGTCGCCAGACAGGATAGCCAAATGTAACCCAACACTTTCTAGGAATTGTTGGAAATGTAAAAGTAATATAGGCACATTTTTTCATATGTGGTGGAGATGCGTAAAGATTCAAGGGTTTTGGAAGAAGGTGCAGAAGGCAATTTTCGAAATAACTAAAATCGAATTAGAGTTATCCCCGGAAGTGGTACTGCTGAATATGTTACCTGAAAGTTATAGATGGAAAGACAAATACCTCATAATTTATATATTGACAACTGCGAGGATCTTGGTAGCCAAACTGTGGAAACAAGAATGTATACCGAAATTGGATGACCTTGTACATAGGTTGTTAGAAACAGCAGAGATGGATAAGTTGAGTTTAGTTCTCCAAGGAAAGGATGAAAAAGTGTTTACAGAAAGGTGGAAGCGTCTGTATAAATGGATCAATGTAGATGTGTAAAAATAGACTCCATAAGCGATCGGGATGAAATATGTAACACAGAAGTATGCTGTGTTTTCTTTTTTATGAAAATGAAAATAAAACTTAAAAAAAAGAACAGTAGATTGTGTTCTCAGAAGCAATACACACAGACAAGGATTATTACATTTGTATTTATTTATTTAGTATATTTATATGCTGCTTTTTCTCCTGGAACTCAGGACGCAAAGTAACTTACAATGTCAAAGACACAAAATCTAAGAAAAGTAATCCTTTTAAAATTCTGATACATCAAAACATATCTTGCTCATACATTTGTGACTACAAATTTCAGAACTGGAGAAAAACACTACAGCAGCAAGTCACCACCCACAGAGAGCCCCCCCCAGCAGCTATGAAACACCAAAATTAAAAAACAAGAAAACAAAACATAGAAATCTTAGAAGTGTTAAGTTTAGTGGTATAATAAACTAATATAGCTGTCACTGACTGGATCTTCTTGGGAGTCAAACCCACTGGCCATGTGGATGTCCTTTCAAAATTACCATAGGATCCAAGGTTCAGTCTTGCTGATACAAAGTGAGCACAAGGGACCCAGCAAATGTAGTAAAGTGTTTATTTCTGACATTTATGTAAATATTGGCTGTGATGGATTATCTTGTCTGTACCTTACTTGGTGGAATATTCTAAGATGCACTGCTAACAGCTAATATTGAAACTTTCCAAAGTAGTCTTTTAAAAAAAATATTTATTTTTTAAATTTAGGAAAATGGTGGGCATACAGAAAAGAAAAGGGAAAGAACAAAAGGGGTTATATAATATAACTGCATTAGCTGAAGACAAGCATGTTGTACAAAATGTATAGGACAGAGAATATTTTCCCTTTCATCTCCTTCATTATAATTTTTAAGATATTATCTATAAAATGCAATCGTTCTTATTTCTGTTGGTGTACAATTGTGTTCATTATTTAAGTTTTAC
The DNA here is from genome assembly GCF_001447785.1 of Gekko japonicus. Taxonomy (NCBI): domain Eukaryota; kingdom Metazoa; phylum Chordata; class Lepidosauria; order Squamata; family Gekkonidae; genus Gekko; species Gekko japonicus. Next base: position 1,080,833 of record NW_015163614.1, on the reverse strand, counting down.
ATTTCAGACTTCATAACTAATCTATTTTGACTACAACACGGGTTTCATCATTACTACATATTCAATATTACATATTTTTGCCACTTTTCGTATTCTTTAGAACCTGTAATAGATAAGTAGTATATCCAGGTGTAAAAGAAAATTTATTGTATATCTCATATCAACAACCCATTTGTATTCAAGATATTTCATTTAGAACAGATTTTAATTCAACTTCTATTTCATTACCATACATTTGTATATGATATTTTCTCACTTTGTCTCTTGCTGGCATAATACACATAATACACACTCCATGTCTCCTCAAATTTTGTAACAGACCTGTTTCTCAAATAGATTGTTAATTTTGCCATTACTACATATTCAGCAAGTTTTATTTTCCCATTCTTCTAAATGTGGACAGATGTCTAGTTCCCATTTTGCTATGTAATAGTTCTAGGCGCTGTCACCATGTATTTGAATATCTCTTCTAAAATTTTTGGTAATTTATTAGGCAGGACACCTAATAGCATGTTAGTTTCCATTAGGAAATTAAACTTTAATATGTTCTTCATTTTTCAGTGTATTTCTTTCCAGTATCTTTTTGCTTTTTTTCAAGTCCACCACATATGAAAGTTCCATTTATGCCTTGACATTTCTAACATTTTCCTTTGTAGATTTATGTGCTTTCTCAATGTTCTTTGGAATTGTATACCAACTGAAAAACATTTTGTACCAGTTTCCCTTTAATGTCTGGCTGAATGTAAATTTGATATCTTTCCCCCATAGTTCCCATTATTGTATAGATATATGTTCTTTAAGGTTTTGCATCCACTTAATCATACTTTTTTTACTAGTTCATCTTCTGTTTCTAGCTGGAGTAAAATCTTATATATCCATTATAGTAAATGCTCTTTTTGTTTTATAATTAGCTGCTCAAATTCAGTTGCATCTCTTAGAACTCCACCTTTAATACACATGATCTTCTTTAATCTTGAGACTAATTGATAATATATCAGGAATCGAATGTTTACACCATCTTTAGTATCTTGCCAAAACTTGATTTTCCCCTGAGGGTTTATCATCATGCCATATGTTTTAAAGAAATAACTTTTATTTCTTGTGTTTTTATCATAATGGGCTTCTATTGGGGATATAATCAAAGAGTTTGACGGGTAAACATTCCAAACTAGTCTTGATGTCCTTCCAGTATCTTTTTTGGTTCAAATGAAAAGTTTCATAATACTATTTTGAAAATTCTACTTCTACTAGCAGATGTAGAGGCCGGGATTTCATACAAGGTGGCCCTCTTTGCCCTCGCTGCAGAGAAAATGCGGAAGAAAATAGCAGTACCATAGCTTGATTACTAATGGGAGAGATGGAATTATTATAATGTTTTACTGTGTCCTAACTTAGTTTTTATGTCCTAACTTAGTTATGGTGCATGCTTTTATTCCTATGTAGTCTGTGTATTATAAACAGTTTTGGATTACTAGGCATAATGATGAATGTGTGAAGTTCTTGCATATACATAATGGCTCCCAGTTTGATGTAGTGGTTAGGAGTGTGGGCTCTAATCTGGGAGAACCGGGTTTGATTCCTCACTCCTTCATATGCAGCTGCTGGTGGGACCTTGGGTCAGTCACAAGTGTTTTCAAGAGCAGTCCTCAAAAGAACTCTCTCAGCCCTGCCTACCTCACAGCGGAAGGGAAAGGAGATTGTAAGCCACTCTGAGACTCCGAGTGAAGGGCAGCATATAAATCCAATCTCCTCCTCCTCCTCCTTCCCTAAAGAGGAAATTTACGATTTGCATCTGTGGTGTAAATAGTACACAATAGGTCTGGTTGAACACATAGTCTGGAGGGTTGTCTGTTGCTAACACATTGATGCCACTCTGCAAAAAGCAGATCATTTAGAATGGTCAAATTTGGGGAGAAATTTAGCTAAGGAGAATTTTATATGCTTACCTGGTCATCATGCTTCTGCTGTCCTCTTTGTGATCCCTTCCACCATTAATGGCAGAGCATTATTTCAGCGGGAGATAGATTTTGTCTTTAACCTCAGGAAGCAGTGCTCTGAAGCTCATCCAAACAGCAGGTGACTACTACGATATGGTATACAATGTCAGCCTTTCTACCACGGTTTTCTTTTCCACTGGAGGGCAGTGTTGTACCAAACAGCGGCCAAAAGGAAATTGAGGCTACAGTTTGGACTATTAAAGAAACTCTCCACTGCTACTAAGGAGTTGGACTCTGAAATCAGACTAATAAATTTAGGGGTTAATAATGTGTTAGGCACCTCACCATAGCCCATAATCACAACACTTGATTCATTTGTCTCTCTATATTGATTTTCAGCACAAATGTTTAATCAAACTCCTTGCCTCTGTTTGATATATCCAGATATGTGTAGTTATTAACATTTTCCTAGCATAATTAACCCTTAGTGATGATCATTTTCTTCAAAAGTCACCACTATATCTTTGGAGCATTCATGCAATGTGTAACTCTTCTCCAACCCCCCCAAAAAGTCCAGAGGTAACTGAGATGTCTTCCAAGGATCTCCAAAATGGTGGCTTTTGGCCTGCTTCTGCTTCCTCTTTCCTCCCACTATTCAAAGGGCACTGTCTTTTTTGTCATCCAGGTTGCTTGCCTTGTTTCAAGGGCCACTGCAGCAGATGTGGAGGAAAAGATCTTCTTTGTACTAATTAGGGAGAACTGGCATTGTCAAGCATCACAGTTTTGAGGACATTTTTTTAAAAGAAGAAAACTAAGCAGGCAATTAAATTTTGTTTAGAATGTATTATACACTGGGAGCTTCTAATTAAAATGGATTTGAGAGCAATTGTAGATTCTGGCACGTGTTCTCTACTGAGTTATAATGGTTCTTTTCTTTGGTTTATCTTCCACTTGCAGATATTTTAAAACAAATCAATGGGGGGGGGAGAAATTAATATGTCCAGGAGCAACACATTTTATTTGATACTCCCCCCCCTTAAGGAATGATCCACAAGAGTCCTGCACTCTTGGAGTTTAAAGCTGCCAACTTTTCTGGCTGTCTACACCAGTTGACCCATTCTCAAACCATGCTGCACTTTAGGTGTGGCAATCCTATCCAAGTGTTTTAACCTTCATCCTTGTCTTGGAAGGACTGGTTTAACAAAGGTTCAAGGAGGGAAGTGACTTGTTTAAAGCCACTTTCTGATTTCATAGCAGAGGTGGGATTCAAACTGGGGCCTTCTTGATGTATAGCTGTCTTTTAGTCTTTTAAAATCATTCATAAGTGAAGGTGATAATCAAGTAATGGAAGGGCAGAACTCAACTAACCTTTGAGAAATTTGAATTGTGTATGGAGGTTTATGCAAAGAATGCTGTTCTTTGAAATGGAAGGGTAAATTACCAAAGAAAATTTGCATTTGCTCATCTGGGTGAAAACTGAAGCATTAATGTGGTAATTGCAGGCATTGTTTGGTACATGTCCATTGTCTGTAGTTAGTCCTCCATAAATGACTGATCATTCTGGATCATTAGCTCTTATCGTCTGCCTAACAATGGGAGCTAACCCAGGAGATGATAAGCCTTTCCCTTCATCCCAAGGGAATGGCAGCTCACCCTCACTAATGTCTGTCTTCAGACTGTGATTGCTGTGAGAAATGCTTAGGCCTTGAAAACAGAGAGTCCACATTAGAATCAGGGCCAGATTCACCACATCTGGTGAGGGTAGAACAGATCCAGGGGCTGGGGCTGTTCAGGGCTATCAGCACATCCAGAAATACAGAGAAGTCTTCACTGCGTGGAAGGAGAGGTTGTTTGCATTCCTCTCTATTCCTTGGAGCACCTGGAACACCCATCTGATATGGATGGTAGTGTGTGTGTGTGTGTGTGTGTGTGTGTGTGTGTGTGTGTGTGTGTGTGAGAGAGAGAGAGAGAGAGAGAGAGAGAGAGAGAGAGAGAGAGAGAGAGAAGTGCATATGAGAACTAGGTCACTGAGTTAGCTGTTCCCTCACATCTCACCATCTTGGGGACCAAACTATGCATTATGTTTTTGGACAAACTCCTGACTCACTTTCCCAGCAATAACACAGCAGCTGCAGGGAAGGGCATTTTTAAGGACCCCAGAAGACAGACTGGGCTTGGGACAACAAAGTCAGGTGGAGGAGGGGTTCATGACTTTCCCTGTGCCATTTTCCCAGGCCAAAACGTCTGGAGGGGGGAGTTGTCCATCTTTGGAGCTGCACATGTAGTATTCAAATGTAACTTGTAGTTTGGGCCTTAGAAGCTGGTACTTTTGTGTGTGTGGGAGGGGGGAACCAATTCCTTGTTTGAATGCAACCAGAGAAGCAATCTCATAAGGGAATAGCCAAGGAACAAATGATAGATTCCCTTCTCAAATGTACAATATTACATTCAGTCAATACTGTGAGTGTTACCCAATCTACACATTAATTTTTATAGGAGGGAAAGGACAAGTAAGCAGCAGGGGAAAACCAGTAGCCTGTTTCAATAACCTAATATTCTCTTTGATGCTTTTTATTTCAGTACATTTTTAGAAAACCCTTTAATTGTATCTGGTCTCCTAGTGGTTGATAACGTGGGATTTGTGAAGTGCTGGATTTCAGTGGTGGCTTGTGTGGGTACTCTTGTCTTGCCACACTGGGCTGAGAGAATACTGGGTACTCTTGCCACACTGAGCTGCTCAGTGGCTCAGGCTGGTAGAGATCTCTGATAGATGCAAGCTGCTATGGATTTGTTAGGCTTCGGAAATTGGCTTGAAATCCTTCCAGGTCTCTGAAAAGCACAGCATATCTTAAACATACACAATATTTTCAAAGTAAAAAGGAATTAATATGGTTATCTTTTCAAAAACAAAACAGCAAAAAAGACAACAATTCTTTCTGCACAATTCCACTTTTTGCATAATCCCTACAGTTAGGAACCAATAGGTCTATTTTTTCTCTTTGTCAGAAAACCAGAGGAGTCTTAGAAAGTACTAAAGGCATGAAAAGGAAGTTTAAGAAAGAAATCTAAGTAATCTGAGTATTCTGTACAGTCAGGATAGTTACTGGGCTTCATCCAGACCTCTTTGAACTTACCTGGTGCTGTTAGTAGAAGAATACTCTTCTTACAGAGGAGTATGTCCTGGTACCTTCTGCAAAGTGTGTGAATACTGCTGTGATGCTTATCAGCTGTAATTCCATTATAATTACTCAATACATTAGAGCTTGCACATAGAACTGCATCAGCACTGCTAACCCCACGAGGTCCCAGAGGCTTTATGACTGGGCATAGCCATTAGGCAATATAAATTGCTGGCAGTCGTGTCAGTATTTATGTACAATGTGTAGGATGGCTGGCAATAAATAGATGGCCAGCCTTCTTCAAGATCTACTGCAAGGTTATTAGAAACCTGAAGTCACTGTAATTTTTCTTCACATATGGGACAGATGGTCTGTCCTAAAAACTCACCTTGCTTCTTTTGCCATACAGAATGTCAGCCAAAGGTTCTTGAAGAAAACCATTTGGCTTCTTTTGATTAAAAGGAAGTTTTGAACATGGGAATCATTTAGATGTTTCAAAAGAATTTTGTGTGCACTCAGAATCTTTAGAAATTGATTGTTTGGCAAAGCATTAAACACTAATTGGGATGACTACAGCAGTTTCTTTGTCCTTTAAGAAGAGATGGCTATTTTTGGAATTTCTATTGAAGGCACATGGTGGTTTTGATTGCTCAGGATGTTTAGAAAGCATTATATATGCACATTCACTGCAAACGCAAGTTGACTAATTTATCCTGCACTGAATTTTAGTCCATAAAATGAAATATTTGTGTACTTTGGACTTTTTTAAAAAAATTAAAAAGCTAGATTGGATGGCATGTAGTTGCATTTTAATCCATGCATCAAATTACTGTTTACAGATAATACATTGCATGAATTCTTGCTGGAACGCCATTGACCTTGGTCCAGCTTCACTCTGTTAAAGAGAGTGAGTTATAAATGACTTCTATCCCATACATTTACTTCCTTTGTGCCATATGTAATGTCACTGTTATTCACCTAATGAGATGCTGAACAGGAAATGTTGGGTTCTGTTAAAGTCATTTTCCTTTGAGTTAGTATATGAGAATTTAACCTATACATCTGAGCAGCATTCTTGATAGAACAGGGGTTATGGGAAATGATCACAGTGGACACCATCAGTCTGCAGAGCCAGGAACCACCTGGATACAACTGCAGAAGGCCAGACAGCTTCGTGACTGATACCATATTTCAAAGGCTACTAGAACCAGACTGACCACTTATGGATTAGGGCCAGCTCAGAAAGATATAGCCAAGGCTCATCCTTCTGTGGCTGTGGCTCAGTGGTAGAGCATCTGTTTGGCATGTAGAAGGTCTCAGGTTTAACTCCTGGTATCTCCAGTTAAAAGATCAGGCAGTAGGTGATGTGAAAGACCTCTACCTGAGACCTTGGAGAACTGCTGCTAGTCTGAGTAGACAATACTGACTTTGATGGACCAAAGGTCTGATTCAGTGTAAGGCAGTTCCATGTGTCCTAAAGCAAGGAGAGTCTCTTAAAGGGCCTCATGCTTGAATGTGGAAGTTTGCATTACTTTGCTGCTGTCTTGTTCTCCTGGTGCCAGAGGTCATTTCGGGGGGGATCGCGGGGGGAACGCAGTTCCCCCGGGTGAGGTGCGGGGGGCAGGGCACATGACGAAGCCCCGCCCCCTGCTTCCAGCTGCCCCGCTTCCAGCCCTCATTCAGCCAGGAGGAGGCAGAAGAAGAGGGAGGGTAAGTTGCTTCCTCCCCGCCTCTCCCCACCCCTGCCTGCCTGGAGCCAGGGAGGGCCTTGGCGGGGCTTCCTCGCACTCCCGCCGGCCTTGCAGGTCCACCGCTGGGCCCCTGATGTCAGGGGGTGTGGCATATGCTAATGAGTTATGCTAATGAGTTCCCCTAGCTCTTTTTCTATGAAACGACCCCTGCCTGGTGCATCCTCTGACATTTCAAAGGTACGAAATCAGTACCACCCAATATCATTATCTGATAAACACCAACAAAAGGTTTTCAGGATTTGACTTGCCACATAAAGGGTGGAAGGTGGCTAACAGAATACGAACAGACTTTGGCAGTTGTGCAGACCTGTTGTTTAAATGGGGCAAAATACTAGGACCTGAATGCGATTGTGGTGCAGCCTGCCAAACGATTTCCCATATTTCACAGGAATGTGAGCGTCATTCTTTCCAGGGAGATGTGACTGAGAGTACTCATCCCAGCTGCGATTGAATGGATTGAAAATTTAGATATTAGTATTTAGGGGGATTGCCCAATCTGTATGCATAACTGTTGTATCTACTTGGTTACATATTTTATATTATTTATATTATTATAGACGTCCTATGTGTAACTCTGCCATATGATAAATAAATACATCAAAGGTAGCTGGGAGAGGCTCTCAAAGGATTCTGGCAGTGTTCTAACAGGATATGAATTACTGGCTTTGGGATCCAAGGATAACCATCACCCCTTCAACACCATCACCCCTCCCCACTGCTGTTGTTTCCCAGACGTAGTTGCTAGCTCAGCCATATGAGTCCTTCACAGCTACCTTCTCTCCATTAACATCAAGGTCAGTATAAAGATTTTGACGGGGCTGCTACTCATCAGAGTCTGTATCAGGCTACCTGGGTAGGGTTGCTAGGCATGGCATGGCAACCAGCAGGAGACTGGGGGGGCATGGAGGGGGCTATCAGCAATGGTGTGTGTGATAGATAGCCCCAGTCCCATCTCTCTCAGATCACAGCCAATGAGAGTGGCCAGGATGTTGGGGGGGGGAGAGGTTGACCGGTGATAGGATAGTTAGAGCAGGGAGAGCTGTGTGCAAGTGAGATGGGCTTAAGTTTTTGACCAAAGCAGCATTAATCAGACACTGGCTGTACGAAAGATAGTTTGTAACTGAGAACATTGGAAGAATGAAGAGGGGGATCAAAAGTTCAAGTGTTGAGAGAGATATTCTACCTGTGTCCCTATAGCGCTCCAATGTTGTTTAAAGTTTTGAGTAGAAGTTAACTCCTTTTTATTAACCTCTGCTGAGTGTGAATTGTCTCAGAGGAAGACACTACACACACAACCAGTTAGACCTTGGCCTGGATGTATGTTTATATAAATGTGGCAGTGTGAAGGGGAAGTAGTATTGAGTTCTGAAACCCAATAGCTCAAGGAAATGTCTGGGTGAGGGGTGGTTGAAAAGAGAACTGGGCTGTCCTGTCTGATGGTGTCTCTGGTCTGTAAAAGGGTCAGGTATAGTGTGTGAAAGGGTTGAAAGAAGAAATAGAGACCAGATGGGTGATGAACTTGTGACTGCCTAACCAACCTACCAGGACCTCTGAGACAGAGAGAAAGTACATTTGGGAGGTAGGCTGTTGGGGGGGGGGCACAAAGTGACATCACATTTCTCTAGGAATTTTCAGAAACTCTATTGTTATGGCAATTTATGACAGTTTCTAGAGAGGACAGACATCAGTGTTTTCCCCAGATATGATGTCATGCCATCAACCTGGCAGCCATTTTTAATTCTTTCCACTCAGAGTGGCAGCAGGAATTGGGAGTTGGGGGTGGGGGCCTGACACTCCTGCTTCCTGCGTGAGGATATAATGCCTAGTCAGTAGTGCCTAGTTATAAAATAATTGACATTATTAACAACTATAGTGATTCAAAATATGAGACTGATAGGTGGCTTGGTCAATTTATATTAAGGAATCCAAGAGCTGGAAGCAAAACTACTGGTTGCAGGGATCTTAAAGAGATCAAGACCCTAAAACAAGGATATTTAGTAACTGTACCTTTGGAGTTGTCCAAAAGTCTAGTTTTTCATGTACATTCAGCCTTCTTTAATGGTCTGTCAGACGTGGGTAGATGAGTAGTATAGATGATGTCAGTGATGACGGGCTTTATTCTTGGGGCCTGATTACAGGGTGGGATTCTGGATTCATCATGGCTCAGAGAAAAGCCCATTCCTACATTCAGTAGCTAAGGGTCTAATATTTTTCTGATGACCTTTTCTTAGTAATCTAAGAACTTTCATGGTATTTGTTATTACAGCAGTTATGACCCTGCAGAAGTAATTCAATAATGTATTTGTTTACATAGATCCAGCGAAGTCCCTAACAAGATTAGCCAAGTAGGAACCTGAAGGAATTGTGGGGGGACGGAAGAAAGGTTAGCAACCTCCTGGACTTCTCCCAGAATTACAATTATGTCTCCAGAACACAGATATCAGTTCCCCAGAAGAAACTCCTCCCTACCCAGCACGCGCTCTAGATCTCCAGGAATTTCCCAAGCCAGAGTTGGCAACCCTAATGGAAAGGAATGGGATGTGACAAGGATTCTCTGTATTTCAATTGGTGGGGATTGTACTGCTCTTGTCTAGGACAAGTTCAGGGGCATGGGTGAAATGTGGGTAATGTTGCCTGCTGGCCAAGAAAAAATTGTCCCGTTCCTTTAATAGGAGTTTAAAATGTGGAAATGGGCAGTTAAGAACATAAGAGACGCCAATGTTGGATCAGGCCAAAGGCCCATCCAGTCCAATACTCTGTGTCACAGTGGCCAGAAATACCAGGTGCCATCAGGAGGACCACCAGTGGGGCCAGGACATTAGAAGCCCTCCCACTGTTGACCCCCCCCCAGCACCAAGAAAACAGAGTATCACTTGCCCCAGAGCCCCTATCTATACCTTGTGGCTAATAGCCACTGATGGACCTCTGCTACATATGCTTATCTAATTCCCTTTTGAAGCCGTCCATCCTTGTAGCTGCCACCACTTCCTGTGGCAGTGAATTCCATGTGCTAATCACTCCTTGGGTGAAGAAGTACTTCCTTTTATCCGTTCTAACCCGACCGCTCTGCAGTTTCATGGAGTGCCCACGAGTTCTTGTATTGTGAGAAAGGGAGAAAAGTACCTCTTTCTTTACCTGCTCTTTCCCATGCATAATCTTATAAACCTCGATCATGTCACCCCTCAGTCGTCTTTTCTCCAAGCTAAAGAGCCCTAAGCGCTTTAACCTTTCCTCATAGGGAAAGTGTTCCAACCCTTTTATCATTCGAGTTGCCCTTTTCTGCACTTTTTCCAAAGCTATAATATCCTTTTTAAGGTATGGTGACCAGAACTGCGCACAGTATTCCAAATGAGTATCCCAGTTGAATCTTTTAATTGCATGAAGCTAAATAACATTATCTGATACTACTGCAGATGAAACTGATATAAAAAGAACAGATACAGGAAACAGCTTAAGAACTATCAACCTTATATGTGGGGATCATTCCATCTCCTGCTATTTTTCCTGCAAGGTTAGGGGACATGTACTATTGGTGGACAACTTCTCCTACCCTACCCCCTCCAATTTAGTTTTCAGAGAGATCACATAGGAATATTACTTTAAAGATATGGTAATATACCAACAGGCAAAGGAATCAGTCCTTTAAAAATATAGAACAAATAATTATAAATCCTCCCTTACCTTTAAAAGAAACTAAAGTGCTCATATAAATAAAAAAGTGACATATCTCCATCTTTTCCTATCAAAAAGAGGTGATATACATTAAAGAAATTTAGTGCGCAGAGACAGAAAATAACAAATGTTTAGTTGCCTAATAACAGCTGCTTTAAGCTGCAGGGTACTCCGCTCCTTAACTGATATCTTAGCAG
>NW_015163614.1:1056423-1070138 GCF_001447785.1 Gekko japonicus | reverse complement strand
AATGTCATTATCTAAATGCCATCAAAAGTTTATTTTCTTATTATTTCATTTTTATTGGTGTCGATAAAAAAATAATAAAGATGAACACTCCACGGCAAAAGATTTTATTGCAGTAATAGTAGCTTTCAGAAAGAAAAGTTGTAATTATATCAACTCGGGGATCTTTTAAGCTGTTTCTAATAAAAAGATATAATGAGAAACTGGAATTTTATGTCCTTATCTGAGAAAACTAACAGCTTTTTTTTTTTTTTTAAACCTCCATGGCTACCAAAATGTCATTTGAAGATGGAGACAGTTTCAGAGATGACACCGTAAGGCAATTTTTCCTGAAGTTCTGACAGCTAAGGCACACTGCCTTTAAACTGTAGTAACACATGACACTTAACCCCCCCAAAGTTTACTTTTTATGAATATAAGAGTCTGTCATTGGCCTTGATCACTGCCTGTGTTTGTGTGTGCATTCCTGTTCTGGGAATGTCTCCTAATTGAAAGAAGGGAAGTCCAGTGCAGTAACTGAAGTTGCTGCGTATGGAGATTCTTGAAATCCCATAGTAATAAACCTCATTTTATGCTTGTTTTACTCAATAAAACCATACAATATAAATCTAATTTTTGCCAATGCAAAGCAAAAAACTGTGAGGCAGTTGTGGCTGCATGATTGATCTGGATGTTCTTCCATATGAAAGAGGGTGGGGTGGAGCTAAGCTCAACGTTCAAAATGGCAGAGCTAAGCTCCACATTTATGTGCTGCCCTCTTTCAGCCTTTTCCCCCAGTGAGATATGCTGTAGTGTTACATCATGACTCAGCATGGAAAGGGGGGTGGTCTCTGGGCTGTGAGGGTCTTGGTGAAATTGCTATAAGGTCTGCACCAGGAAAAGGAGGGAAGGGGTGGGAGTGGAGTAAGGATGCCAGCCCTCAACTGGCAATCTTTGGGAGCATTTGTTGGGGGGGAGGGGATGGAAACTTCTTGGAAGTCACTTTCTATTTTGAAAGGGGAAGTAACATCACGATCCTCTAGGAATTTCAAAATTCACTCTAGGAATTTCAGACAATACTCCTTTGCACACCAAGCTTGCTTGGCTTTGTCCTAAAATTCGGGTCTCTACAGTGAGATGAACTTTATGTTTGAAGTTTTGGAATGTTAGGAGTTAAAAGTGTAACATTTTCAGTTTCTGGGTAGTATTGGAAGTACCTTAGTCATTTGAGGAGATACACATTCCTCATTTTGAGTGACATACAAATATCTTCCATACAGATTTTGCATGTGATTATGTATATCACATGTGATTTCTCTCATTAGCATACCAGTGGCTGAAGAATATTTGGGTACACATGAATCTCTAATTTGTAAGAGAACCAAATGTTTTACTTTTCAGATTCTTGTGGTTATCAGGATGTCTTAGGCTGCAGTTTTAATGACACTTTCATGGGAGCAAGCCCAAATGAATAAAATGGGACCTCCTTCAGTACATACCAGTTTAGATTTCTCTCTTGGCCTATATATGTATCAAATTTAAAATTCTGGGTCATAGAAGAGGGGGGAATCACAATTTTTATACCATTTGTCAGCGCATGAAGTTTGTATCATGATATACATGAAACGTTGTAAAAGTTTGTAGTGAACCAGCATGGTGCAGCAGTTGGACTAGGATTTGGAATAACCAGGTTCGAATCCCCACTCCACCATGGAAGCTTGCTGGGTGACCTTGGGTCAGTCACACACTCTCAGTTTAACCTATCTCACAGGGTTGTTGTGAGGTTAAAATGGAGGAGGGGAGCATGATGTAAGCCACTTTGTGCCTCCTTCTTTGGGGAATAAAGGTAGGGTATAAATAAATAAAAATAAAAAGTTGGAATGTTAGACCCCAGTACAACCAGCCACCACTGGAATATGGTAGACAGAAAGTATATTCCAGCTCATGAAGGACCAGGAAAGATTAGAACTAGGTTTGGACTTTGAGTCTCCCCTAACAACTAATTGTGGTTTAGAAGGTCTACTTGCATATTGTAATTACTGGAGTAATACTGGTCCTGCCAGTGCAAACTTTCTCAGATTTCCTACTCAAAATGCTTCCTTCCGAGAGTCTTACTTCAGGTCCAGAACTCCATGTTTCCTTTAGCCCTTGGCCCATGCAGTAACCTTTGGAAAAGTTAATGCTATGTTGTTTTACTGATTGAAGATGTTTTGTTCTCAAGTAATTTCCATATAGATGACTGACTGTATAAATGGCATCCATCATTCTAAAGAACATTCAGCCTATTTATCGAAATTTAACTTCTTGGGAAACAGCTTGCAGGATTCTTTATTGCAAAGAACCTGAAACAATTCGGGATTTAACTTCTTTGAATACAGACATCAAAATTAAGCCTTAGGTTTATTATTAAGTGTTTCAAAAACAAAGAGAATGAATAAACAAAAGGAAAGAAAGACAAAAGAAGCAATTATTCAGATTATAAAAAGCATACATAATGATGCATTTCTGATCTGTCCATCCCTATCTCCATCACAGGGGGAATTAACATGGGTAAACAATAATGATTTACAATGCATATGGAGGGAAGGAAGGACTAAATCCACCCCAACATAATAAATGATGTAATTCATGCTTCCACTGATATGTACTGCATGGCAGAAGTTATATAGGTCACTATAAGGTATTTTTTTGCAGTGGATAGCAAATGTTTTTGGTTATGGAAAAAAAGAAAAAGAAAATAATGTAAAGCCTAAATATGAACAATCCATATATATTATGTAGCCAAACCTCAAAGAGGAACACACAAAGATTTATGTAGTATCTGCTGCAGTATAAATGATGTAAGAATGGTGAATCCGACTAGTGAATATATTATTATTTTTCCAAAACAACTTCAGTCTGCAGTCATTGCCATTTCTCTGTAGTGAATCATGTCATATTATGACATTTTCTTTTATGCTTTCAAGCCATTTGATAACTCTGGATTTGCTGTGCCTTTTTCATAAAGTGTAATGGCACAGCCATAGAGGAGTTATCTACATTTAGTTTTATAGTGCATGCTCACTTCAATGAAGTTATCATTGTTAACAAAGATACTTCATGCCATATTTGCTATACAGACTTGCAAGAAGATGCCAGACAAGAATGCATACATTTTACCTAACACTGTGCAGTGCTTAATACAACTCATCTCAAAATGGCTATCCTTCCAAGTTTCAACTGTTTACTGGCATTCACTACAGCTGCTTCCCACTTGCTCTCAGACGAAGAAGAGTTTGTTTTTATACCCCACCATTTACTACCTGACGGCATCTCAAAGCAGCTTACAATTGCCTTCCCTTCCTGTCTCCACAACAGACACCCTGTAAGGTAGGTGGGGCTGAGAGAGTTCAGAAAGAACTGTGACTGACCCAAGGCCACCCAGCTGGCTGCATGTGGAAGAGTGGGGAATCAAACCTGGTTTTCCAGATTAGAGCCCGCTGCTCTTAACCACTGCACCATACTGGCTCTCTTTGCTTCTTCTGACCATTTATCATTACACTACATTTCCCCCTTCCCTAAGGCAAGTTTGGAGAGGAAAAACAGCTTTCTTTCATCTTAAAGAAGTTATAGATTTTAAGCAGAATTCCCAGTATGACTCAGTGACTCAGACATTGTATGAAACCACACTTTAATTAAAGTTGTTATGGTATGAATGCAGGGTACTCCGCTAACTGCATCTAAATCATAAATAACCCTACTTAATGGAGTGGCCTGATTTCAGACTATGAATGCAGAGTTTAAAGCCACTTTATTAACCACAGTCAGTCCACACTGCAGTCTTGCATGATGTATGAGTGAGGACAACTTGGGTGGTTTAATCCTGGATTGTTCCCAGGAGACACCCTCCCAGGCTACAGAGAAGAGGCCATATATTTCCACTTCTATCTCAGCAGTGGAAGGGAATAGTGACTTACTGGGGGTAAAAAGAAACCTTGGAATTCAGAGAACTAGTACAAATATTGGTATAAAGTTATTCTAGAAGCATTAAAAATAAAAAAATAAAACCTTCCAGAGGGCATGGGGAAGAAATGGCCACTGCAGGAACAGGGTTAAGGAAAACGACAGCTACACAGGCTGGAAAGTCTGAATTTTTCCACCCACGCAGTAGCCTACCAGACTTTACTGCAATCTTTCCCAAAACTTTGTAAAAAAGGAGGTTTGAGAAAGATCAGAGAAAAGCCTGGGAAGCCCTAGGAAGTGCATGAATGCACCATGATGCTGTGAGATAGCAAGAAAAAGACTCAGTCGCCAAAAGCACTGAATTTGGGGCAGATAACCTGTGTGGAAATGACCTTTGTTCACTAACACAGGCTTCTTTGCTGAACTCTTCCTCCCACTTCTTTGTTTATGCAAGTGACAGGACTTGAAAAGCACGCGTGTTCCCTTGAGCCAAGCACAAAAGGTGCTTTACTTCATGCTCCAGCAGCCATATTTCATATTCATCTTGTTAACTGGCCTTGCTTTTATACAAGGTGCAAATTATTTCCCCTTTGTGAATCATGTTCTCAGTGTATTTTAAGCAGCACTTAGAAGCATAATGCTGCGTCCAGTTATTTTGTATTTGTTTGTCACTTTTCATGTCCCCATCTTCTCCTAAGTGCAGAGGCATGGTCTGGTGGGTCTAGTGCATTATGGGGGTTTGTCACAGCCCATCAAAGTAATCTGGGCAACAGTGCATTCATGAATGAGTAGGGAGTAAATTCTCAGTGCTGACTGCAGGTTTATCCGGGAGCATAACCACCTTATGTATGCTGATTTCTGAATTTCATTGGCTGCATTTTATTGCCATCACATGTTCCATCTTCCAAATATGCTGTTGCCACCAACTGTGGCAAAACTCAATGGGTTTGTTCTGATGTTAAGGCTCTCAGTCCCTCAGTGAAGACTATGGTGCACAACTGAGGGCATATATTTTAGGGAATGACTGGTGCTATCATAGCCCCCATCTTTTTCATACCTGCTAGCCATGTGGACAAGGATCACTGCCTTGTCGTGGCGAGGGGGCTTGAGCAGTTCAATGAAGCTGTGGGCTATGCCGTGAAGGGCCACCCAAGACGGACAGGCCACAGCAGAGAACTCAGACCAAGAGTGATCCCCCTGGAGAAGGAAATGGCAACCCACTCCAGTACTTTTGCCAAGAAAACCCCATGGAAAGTACCAAAAGGCTAAAAGATATGACGCCGGAAGATGAGCCCCTCAGGTTGGAAGGTGTCCAATATGCTACTGAGGAAGAGCAGAGGGCAAGTACAAGTAACCCCAGAAAGAGTGAAGCGGCTGGGCCAAAGCCGAAAGGACGCTCAGTTGTGGATGTGTCTGATGGTGAAAGGAAAGTCCGATGCTGCAAAGAACAATACTACATAGGAACCTGGAATGTAAGATCTATGAATCAAGGGAAGTTTGACGTGGTCAAAAATGAGATGGCAAGACTTAACATCGATATCTTAGGAATCAGTGAACTTAAGTGGACAGGAATGGGCGAATTTAACTCAGAAGACCATTATATCTACTACTGTGGCCAGGAATCTCGTAGAAAAAATGGTGTGGCCTTTATAGTCAACAAGAGAGTGCAAAAGTCAGTACTGGGATACAATCTCAAAAATGACAGAATGATTTCTGTCCGATTCCAAGGCAAACCATTCAACATCACAGTAATCCAAGTCTATGCCCCAACCACTGATGCAGAAGAGGCTGAAGTGGACCGGTTCTATGAAGACCTACAACACCTCCTAGAACTAACACCAAAAAATGATGTCCTCATCATCATAGGGGACTGGAATGCTAAAGTAGGAAGTCAAAAGGTAACCGGAATAACAGACAAGTTTGGCCTTGGAAAGCAAAATGAAGCAGGGCAAAGGTTAACAGAGTTTTGTCAAGAGAACACACTGGTCATAGCGAACACCCTTTTCCAACAACCTAAGAGGCGACTCTACACATGGACATCACCAGATGGGCAACACCGAAATCAGATTGACTATATAATTTGCAGTCAAAGATGGAGAAGCTCTATCCAGTCAGTAAAAACAAGACCTGGAGCTGACTGTGGTTCAGATCATGAGCTACTCATTGCAAAATTCAGACTTAAACTGAAGAAAATTGGGAAAACCACGAGGCCATTCAGGTTTGACCTAGATCGCATCCCTGATGAATATACAGTAGAGGTGAAGAATAGATTCAAGGGTCTGGATTTGATAGATAGAGTGCCTGAAGAACTATGGACAGAGGTTCGTGACATCGTACAGGAGGCAGCAATCACCACCATCCCAAAGAAAAAGAAATGTAAGAAAGCAAAGTGGCTTTCTGATGAGGCTTTACAAATAGCAGAGGAAAGAAGGAAAGCGAAAGGCAAAGGCGAAAAGGAAAGATTTACCCAACTGAACGCAGATTTCCAGAGAACAGCAAGGAGAGATAAGGAGGCCTTCCTGAATGAACAGTGCAAAGTAATAGAAGAAAACAATAGAATGGGAAGGACTAGAGATCTCTTCAAGAAAGTTGGAGAAATCAAGGGAGCGTTCCATGCAAAGCTGGCCATGATAAAGGACAAAAACGGTAGGGACCTAACAGAAGCAGAAGAGATTAGGAAAAGATGGCAAGAATACACAGAAGAACTATACAAGAAAGACCTCGATGTCCTTGACAACCACGACGGTATAATCACTGACCTCGAGCCAGACATCCTGGAATGTGAAGTTAAATGGGCCTTAGAAAGCATTGCTAACAACAAAGCTAGTGGAGGTGATGGTATTCCAGCTGAGCTATTCAAAGTCTTAGAAGATGATGCTGTTAAAGTGCTGCACTCCATTTGCCAGCAAATTTGGAAAACGCAACAGTGGCCACAGGATTGGAAAAGATCAGTATACATTCCAATCCCAAAGAAGGGCAATGCCAAGGAATGTTCAAACTATCGCACAATTGCACTCATATCACACGCTAGCAAGGTCATGCTCAAGATCCTACAAGCTAGGCTTCAACAGTACGTGGATAGAGAACTACCAGAAGTACAAGCTGGGTTTCGAAGAGGTAGAGGAACTAGAGATCAAATTGCCAACATTCGCTGGATTATGGAGAAAGCAAGAGAGTACCAGAAAAATATCTACTTCTGCTTCATTGACTATGCTAAAGCCTTTGACTGTGTGGATCACAACAAACTATGGCAGGTCCTTAAAGAGATGGGAGTACCAGACCACCTCACATGTCTCTTGAGAAACCTGTATAAGGGCCAAGAAGCGACAGTTAGAACCGGATATGGAACAACTGATTGGTTCAGCATAGGAAAAGGAGTACGACAAGGATGTATATTGTCACCTTGCTTATTTAATATATATGCAGAGTACATCATGCGAAATGCTGGCCTGGATGAATCACAAGCGGGAATTAAGATTGCTGGGGAAAAGATCAACAACCTCAGATATGCAGATGATACCACTCTAATGGCAGAAAGTGAAGAGGACCTAAAGAGCCTCTTGCTCAGAGTAAAAGAGGAGAGCGCAAAAGTGGGCTTGAAGCTCAACATCAAAAAAACTAAGATCATGGCATCCGGCCCCATCACTCCTTGGCAAATAGAAGGGGAAGTCGTGGAAGTAGTGACAGACTTCACGTTCCTGGGATCCCAGATCACCGCAGACTGTGACTGCAGCCATGAAATTAAAAGACGCCTGCTCCTTGGGAGGAAAGCGATGGCGAACCTAAACAGCATGATAAAAAGTAGAGACATCACCCTGCCAACAAAAGTCCGCATGGTCAAAGCAATGGTATTCCCAGTAGTCATGTATGGCTGCGAGAGTTGGACTATAAGGAAGGCCGAGCGCCGAAGAATAGATTCTTTTGAACTATGGTGCTGGGGAAGACTCTTGAGAGTCCCTTGGACTGCAAAAAGATCAAATCAGTCAATCCTAAAAGAAATCAACCCTGACTGTTCCCTGGAAGGCCAGATAATGAAACTGAAGCTCAAATACTTTGGCCACCAAATGAGAAGGGAGCACTCCCTGGAGAAGACCCTGATGCTGGGAAAGATTGAAGGTCAAAGAAGACGGGGACGGCAAAGGATGAGATGGTTAGACAGTGTCATCGATGCAACGAACATGAAATTGAGCCAGCTTCAGAGGACGGCGGAAGACAGGAGGGCCTGGCGGGAGATGATCCATGGGGTCGCGAAGAGTCGGACTCGACTGTGCGACTGAACAACAACAAAAGCCATGTGGACTGGCAAGAGACCAGTTGGGGCTGACCTGCATGCCTGTACTATGAAAATCAGAAGCACTGTAATCATGCTGCTGCCGCTAGAACCTTCTGGATGAGCAGGAGGACATCCTTGTGCACAAAATAGGTAGTTACCCAACTGTTCTCTGGCTCCATTCTTGACTACAGTAATATCCATGCAATAATTGCTTGTGACATCATGCTGTTCTATTCCTCAGTATGTCTCTAGCCCAGCATTCAGTTAGCATTAGCAAAGCAGCAAAACTAATTTTGAGGGCGTTAAGTCACACATATTTGCCTATGCAGAAAATGAAGAGAAAAGAACTTTCCAGATATGTTTGAAGTTACTCTGAATTTTTCAAACTGACACATTAAAAATATGTTTACGTTTATATGTGCTTTTGATTTGCATATACTTCTTTTGCATCTCTTTGACCTGTTTTAAATTAAAAAAAAATTATAGGAAAACGTTCTTCTGGTGATGGCAGACATTGATTCTTAAGCTGAAGAAAACAAAAGGAAAACAAACTGTGTGGCACTGCCCTATATTGCTTGATCAATGCCAGAGGACAGCTATTTCATCAAAAGAAATAGATGTGCTCAAATAAAGCTTTGATTTTTTAAAAAAGAAACATATTATCTAAGTTGGCACCTAATCATATAATCTCAGCCCACAAACATTCAACAGTGCTAATATCTGAAACTAGAATAGGTTCCAGAATGCAAATTCACTTCAGGCCTGTTTGTTCCCATGTCCACCAAAGCAAAGTAGAGCTGTGAAGTTATACCTGTTCCTCATGGCAAGGGGCATATCTAGTGACGAGAGTCTTATTACACTTTCCCGCTTCCATACCCTTAGAACAAAAGTCCTTTTATATTCATGTCATGACTGCTGTTTGTGTGGAGGAAGATTGTCCCCACTATCTGTACTCTGTGACTTTTGTTCATAGAGCCTGTGTGGATACATGTTGTACACAGGTAGACTCTTTGTGAGCAAGAAGCACGTAAAAGACAGTTTCCCAACTGTGTGTATAGAAGCTGTGCACATACCATTTTACACTCAAAATACTCAGTTCGCGCCTTCACCTGAAAACATAGAAATTGGGGTCAGGGGAGAGAGGGCACAATACCATTCTGCTCCCTCCATGTGCTCAGGTGAGCTTCAGTGTGTTATGTGAATAGTGCTGTGTCATGGTTGTGCATGGGATGGGTAGGGCTGCTGACTGGGCTGTCCATTTGTTCTGCTATTTGATAGTGTTAATTGAATTTCAAACTCAGTGAGAGTATAGGTAATTTTTGGCCTTCCTGTATCACAGCGTCAAACAGCCTCCAGTTTTGTTATAGACTATTTAGAAAAGATGAATTGACAATAATTATTGCTTAATATTAACAACATAATTGTATGTAGGATCTATTTAATATGGTAGCTGGTATAAAACTATAAAGGTAAAGGTTTCCCTTGCTCAAAAGCCAGTCAAATCCGACCCTTGGGTGTGGTGCTCATGTCAGTTTCCAAGCTGAAGAGCCAGTGCTGTCTGAAGATGTTTCCGTGGTCATGTGGCTGGCATGACTAGATTAGGGTTGCCAAATTGATCTTCACTGGGAGCAGGGGGCTCCCGGCCGGCGTCTGGTGCATGCGTGCGCGAAGCGCACACGCGCCACCCGGAAGTGATGGGAGGACGCCGGGCACGCTGGGGGCGGGGGCACGGCCATACAAGGGAAAACCATAGAGTTTTCCTTGGATGGCTGTGGCCCCGCCCCCAGCGTGCCCGGCGTGGTCGCGTCACTTCCGGGTGATGCACGCGTTGGGGTGGAGTTCCCCCCGGGGCCCAATGCGGCGCCGCCGGGGAACGGGCCTCTGGGGCGGCGTTTTCCCCGCCCCCCAGGGGGACTTGGGATCCCTAGACTAGTAGCTGAGGCACATGAAACACTGGGTATTTATTTACTACCTGGGTATTTATTTACTACCTGGGTATTTATTTACTACCTGGGTATTTATTTACTACAGTAATGCTGTGGGGGTTTGGTCCTTCATACCTAACTTGTGCATTTTTTCTTCTGTTTAGAACTGCTGGCGTTATAAAAAACACTTAATGGTTAACACCTCTTGCTTGCTGTATCAAAACAGTGATTGTGTTATTACAAGAGATTTTTCACCTTCTTGGTCCATTCAGACTTCCAAGTGAAGTGCTTCTTTTCCCACTCTCTATTAATTTAATTAAGATCTTATTCTAATGCCATTTCAGTAGGGGGTGGGATGAGATTTATGTGTCACAAGTTACAGGGCCATTCTTGTGAATCTAACAGCCCCTTGGGGTGCTTAATTTCCATGTATTATGGATTAACATGTACACATGGACAGCCATCATGGTGTTTTTCATTTTTCTTTTTACTTCCCTATCCCATCTCATGATGTTTACGGCACTACCAAGAAGCACTGGCTGAATAAAGGCCCAAACTGTTGTTATTCACATTGGAAGTTATAAAGCAGAAAAGAATTTTGTTGCTAAGCACAGAGGGAAGCTGATATATTCAACACCGCACAGTAAACACCTCCTAATGTTTTCAGGGTCAGCACTGGAAACTTGTAGGCTCTACTGAAATGGTTATGAAGGGGGCAGCAAGGGGGAAATCATGACACAAAGTACATCCTGGAAGTGGATATTCTCTAGTGAAGTGGGACTCATATCTTCATGAATTTAAATGAAAACCAGAGATTCCAAACGGTGAATTATGAGGTTTAGGGAGTGGAAGGATATAAATATGTGACATGGAGAATTAATCAGTTAACACATGAGCATAAACCAAGCTGTGCTCAAATACTTGCTATTATTATGTTGTCATAGAAAATGTTTAAGATGAGGAAAAATAGTATATAAATCACTCTCCCTTGGGGAAAGTGCAGCCCTGTGTCTATAGAATCCTTCTTCCTTAGCTTCGTTCAACTTGTCTTCAAACAAGTTGCCCTTTGTCGTGATGCTTCCTGTTCAGAGTGATGGCTTGGTGTTGCAATAACTGGGGGTATTAATACGATCTGTGAGGGAACATCATTGTCATCAAGTTGTGTAGCTTGTATTTTCTTCCTGTGAGTTTCCTTTGTGAGTAATTAAAGCTGTAACTAACTTCCAGGAAATGTCTCCTTATAATGAGCTCCCTTGTGATATAAAAGCCCGTCATTTGGCAAAGACTAAAGTAATCTCATGTTCCAAGCAGAGGTGGAGCAATTATTGGACTGACTTCTTGGTAACATCAAGGTAAATTAGATAGTCCCAGTAGTATGCATTAAAAGAAGATGGATAGTAATATTGTATTGCCAATCCATCACAATTGTATAAAAGCTGAAATGCTATTTGGAAATAATTTGTGTTCACATGGAAGGTGCTGACTGTCTCACATACATTTTACTGGCCCTCCACTAGAATTGCTATAATTTGGAATGGCAGGTACTTGAAGATGAATTTGACATTTGAGAGGTGGACTGCAGTCCCATTGGCTGCCTGAATGACAACCAGAAACAGCATTACTTACATATAGGTTTTGTATACCCAGTTCTTTCTGCAGGGGGGGACGGGGTGAAAATATGCAGGTATGGTTTGCAACCACTCCCAGGTCAGGGACATCATCGGTTTCTTAGTGCTTTGGACAGCTGGCCTGAAGTATACCCAGAGGGCTGGTAATCTATCCTGATTTCTTAAGTCAACCGAAAGCATAAAATGTCTTGAGGGAAAATCAGTGTGTGAAATGTGAACCATTATTATAAGCCCTCTGTAGATGTTATGTTATATTGGTATTTTGCTCACATAGAATGGGAGCTGCAGGCATTAGGAGCATTGCACCTGATACATGCAGTTGCTGTATCATGTGCACTGGTCAACATGTGGATTATCCATGTGGTTATAGCTTCCATTAATGTCAACCAGAACTCTTAACAATCAGGGTCTTGCTCCACATGAATGAAAGCCGTGTCTGCCTGGAAAATCAGTGTGTTGTCCTGTTCAAGGAATCCAGTGACCATGTGACTTGTGCTCCCAAAACACATGGCTGGTGGGCTCCAACTCTGTGAGAGCATATGCCTAAGTAACATCTGCGTGGAACGTATCTTTCAGTATATTCTGATTTCTTAATATACGTTTTACGGGCCTTCCACTTGCATACACTGAGATGCATACAAAGGAAAGAATGAACCATAATCTCTCTGGTTTGACACTCTTTTGCAGGCAGAAGTTTCCCAGCTCAATTCCTGCCAATTTTATTTTTAAAAGCATCTTATGGAGCAGGTCTGTGAAAGAATTTTGCATAGGACACTGAGTTATATGGACCAATGATCAGAATCGGTATAAGCCTGCTTCATTTAGTCATATGAGATTCATTCTTTTTTCCTCACGTGTGCTGGTCCTTTACTTTCCTACAATCTTCTTTTTGGCAGAGTTAGCCATGAAGGCCAGATGGATAGAAATAAATGTTCCTGGGAGGCAAGGCTTATCTGTGCCCAAAGAACCATTATCTTTTTTGCCCACAACATCAGAAGTTCAGTCTGGAAATAAGGAAAATTACTAGTGCATTAGAGAATTGTTACTCATTCTTAGTCAGAGCACTCACTGTTTTGCCACTCAGGATGGTCAGTTGTAGTCCACACCACTGCTGCTACTGCTCTGGTGGCTGGAGTGGCAGAGGGAAGCTGTTTGCTAGCTGGCTGGCATGCCACCCAGGAGGAGGGTGTTGAGCCTGTCGGTGCTGCCCTTGCTCCTGCTGCAGCCAACCAGCCCTTGCTGGCATGAGGGGAGGGGGAGGCCTCTCTGGATCTCCTCTTGGCGCACCATGTTTACTGCCGGCCAGAGAGTGAGCATGGGCTGGACTGCTGGAGAGTCCTGCCAGGAATGTTCCTGGCTCCACACAGCCAGAGAAACAGCACGGCAGAGAGAAAGCCACCAGTGGCATTTTATTTAAATAAAATAAAAGTTCAGGCATTTAAAAATTAAATTTTAATTAGCAACCCCCCCAAATTGAACACAATACTGTATGTGAGGTCTAATCAGCACAGCGTGAAGTGATACCATCACTTCATGTGATCTGGGCATTGTTGATACAGCCCAACAGGGCTTTTTTTTTTAGAAAAAGGCCAGCAGGAACTCATTAGCATAATAGGCCACACCCAACATCAGAAACACATTAGCATATTAAGCCACATCCTGACACCATAGCTCATTACCATATTAGGCCACACCCCCATGCCTTCCCTTGGTTTGCTTGGGCGCCCCGTGGCTATGGGGAGGCCGAGCAAGCCCCCCTTGAAGTCTGTGGGGAGCCTGAGCAAGCCGGCCCTTGGAGGGGAGGGGAGGGGAGGCATGGGGAGGCATTTAAATGCCTCCCCACCTCGGAATTGCCGGAGGGTCACTCTCCGGGCCTTTTCATCTGTAGCCACGCATGCGCAAAGGTTTTGGCTGTAGGTGTGGGTATGGCCAACTTTGAAGCCAGCCAGAACTCTGTTCCTGTGCATTCCT
>NW_015163614.1:965600-1056406 GCF_001447785.1 Gekko japonicus | reverse complement strand
TGCCCAAAAATAGCCCTGCAGCACAAAATTGCATTTGCCTTTTTAGCTGCAGCACCACACTGCTGACTCATGTTCAGTGTATGGTCTACTAAGACCCCTAGATCCTTTTTGCACATACTACTGCCAAGACAAGTCTCCTCCATCCTATAATGATGCATTTCATTTTTCCTATCTGAATGCAGAACTTTACATTTATCCCCATTGAAATTCATTGTATTTGTTTTAGCCCAGTATTCCAGTCTGTCAAGATCATCCTGCATTTTGACTCTGTCTTTTATTGTATTTGCCATCCTTCTCATTTAGTATCATCTGCAAATTTAATAAGCATCTCCTTTATTCCTTTATCCAAATCATTTATAAAGATGTTGAACAAAACAGGTCTCAGGACAGATCCTTGAGGCACTCCACATGTCACACCTTTCCAAGAGGATAAGGAACCATTAACAAGCACTCTTTGGGTACAATCTGTCAACCAGTTACGGATCCACCTAACAGTAATAGGATCAAAGTGATTGGCACAAAAATATTCTGTTTGCAATCTTTTTTATAGAAAAGTATTTGCTAAGCATTGGTTTTATTAATTTGGAACCTATTGAGCGACTTACAACTCCATTCTAAGCAAGATTGACATTGTTAATTGTTCACTGCATTTATTTCTTTGGAAAATATAAAAGCCAGTTTTCCATTGTAAAAGTGCTGTACAGTCAAATCCAAAAAAATAACCCCATGTTACAATGGTGTACGAAAAACAAGCAAGAGCAACAGAACAGATTGAAACAAACATAACAGATATAAGCAGACAGAACCAAATAAAACTTCATTGAAGCATGACATGGCTGAACATAGTACACTCAGGTAAACGAAGACCAAGTGTGCTGGATTGGAAACTGAAAAATATTTAGTCCTGATGGTGGTCACATCACGGGCCCTTATGAAGTTGGATACCTTAACCACACTATTTAATAATTAGCGGTCATTCATGACATTGATTCATTAAATAGTCCCCTTTCAATATGCAACATCTGTTACTGTCCATCTCTATCATTATTGACTGGCATGGATGTGAAAATCTGAATTTCTAATTTGCACTAATCCAGCTAATTGAAATAATTGATCAAACTAATTTAAGTCTTAAATTAAGAATTAAACTAATTGATCTGAATGAAGTCAGGTAACCAGATGAAATACGATAGGAGGTAGTATGTGACCCAAGACCTGGGACCAGCAGTCAATATATGTGACCCTCTGTTTCCCTGGAAGCTTTATATAATACTTGTTCTTGTTCACTTGGGACAGCTTCAACTGCATGCTTTGATAGTCCTACCCATCTTCTTTCACCTTCTTTCCTGAATCTAGTGAGTCAACACTTGATAAGTGGCTCAGGAACCCTTAGGAAATGACAGATTCCCGAGGTAAAGAATGGAATATAGGAATACTTTGAACCATCATGCATTGACTGTGATAAAATGAAGGATGTGGGGCAAAAAGAGACTCTGGATTCAGGTTAGAATGATTTGTCAGTTTAAAAGGTTGATTTGGAATCTTTAATGTTGGATTTGCAATCCAAAATATTTGGGAAACCCTGACTGTCATTTCCATTAGTTTCCAGTAGAAGGCATATTTACAGGTGTAACTCCATCCACCCTCACAATTGGGATGAAAATTCTCAGGGGTTGTATTCTCATACAATCTGGGAATCTTTCCAGATTACAGGCAGAATAATACACAGTGCTATCTCCTCGTAATTTTTAACGGTCCAGATCTAAAGAGCTGCATTATTAACCCATATACCCAAGAGCACTTGCACTTGTGTTTCTTTAGTAGCAATTTCCTACTCTACCTTAAATGGAAACCTACTTTCAAAGAGGGCTTTAAAAAGCAGGTTGTAAAGTTATGTTTTAAAATATTAAAATTGTTTCATTTCAATGCTAAAAATGTCTTTCAATTGTATTTTGTTATAGTAGTTAAGGATTGCCTACATATTAAGTATCTCTTGGTTTTATCCTGTGTTTCCATTTCTGCCATTTAATACCATATTCCTATATTATACTAATGTGTAATAACCAGCAATAGCTATGATTTGGGGCTCCTCATACCTGGGGAAAATGCTATGTTTGCAGAAAATTCAGATTCAACCCTCTCTAATTTGGGGTTAATCCTCCCTTCCCAAAGTCAATATTCAGATATTGTAAAACAAGTGCAATAAAACCCACAACCCTATTCCAGTGATATTGCTGTAGCAATCCAAAATGGCATGTGAACTGGCTCACAAACTATTGTTTGTGATGAATTTTGGCCAGTTTGTGGTATACAAAGCAATATTTGTGGTAGGGTGACCAGCATGAACATTCCATAAACGTTCATGCTGTTTGTGGCAATTTGTGAATGGATACATTTCCAGACAGACTGTCTCTGCTCAATTCAAGTGTTTACAAAACTTCAAAGCAACAGGGGGGTAGAATTTTCCAGCCTTGAAAACACCAATAGAGCCCTCCAAAACTTAACAGGCACTGCTGGCTGCCAATAACAGAGTTCCCAGTCTGCTCTATGGGACCAGAATGCTATATATCAGTTCAGCTCCACAGCCTCTCCTCTTTTGACTGTTGACAGCTAGACAGAGAAGCAGGGAACTTGTTAAAAGCAGAGCACATTCATTTATTTCTGATTGTGAACACCTCTGCCCTGCTGGGGTCTGGGTCTTAGGTGGACTCAGGACTCTGAGCCACCCTGTCTCTCTGCTCATGCCAAGCAGGCTTAGCTACTGGGTGACTTGGTTGAGGACCCACATTTTATACCACCCTGATTGTGAACCCCCTGCTGGGGTTTGGGTGTTAGGTGGACTCAGAGCTCTGATCCACCATGTCTCTCTTCTTTTTAATTTTTTAAAAATATTTTTATTTACACACACAAAACAAATGCCAACAACAAAACAAAATGTAACAAAACCATCTGATAACCTCATATCCAATAAAAGAGATGATACCATCATGTTATGGTGATGCTCCAACCAAAAACAAACAAACAAACAAAATATATAAACCAATACAAGAAAAATAATGAATAAATAAAAAGGAAGAAAGGAGAAAACGGGAGTGAGGGGGTGCTTCCATCCAAGTTGGCTGAGATTTTACATAATTTTCATTGATTCTATTTCTGAGAAATAGTATCCTCTAATGTAACTATTCAGTGCCTTAGTCAAATGTTCAGGTAAGGGTCTCCATCCATTACAGAAAATTCGTTAATGAATGTTTTGTTACCTTATTGGTATGGAACAGGGGTCACTGTGGGTATAGGGGGGATGCATTTGTGAATTTCCTGCATTGTGCAGGGGGTTGGACTAGATGACCCTAAAGGTCCATTCTAACTCTGTGATTGTATGATTCTATGAGTTATAGTGTGGAAATTCCATTAAATAAATTATAAAACTATTCCAATTTATCTGAAAATTATCTTTCTTTTCTCTCTCCTGAATTAATCTAATCTTATTTGTTGTTTTTTTCAAGTGCTGCTATATTCCTTAATTTAGCATGCCACCTATCCAAGGAAATCCCTTTAGCATTCTTCCAACTTTGAGCAATAAGCATCCTAACTATGACTAAAAGAAAATTGATAAGTGTTTTTTGTTTACATTGGGAATTTTCATTGATAAATAAGTTGAGCAGGACTAGTTCAATAGTAGGTTTTATGTGTTCCTGGGTTATTTTAGCAATCTCTGCAAATATTGATTTCCAAAAATTTGCTATAACTGGACAAGACCACCATATATGAATAAACCACCATAGTTCACTGCAACCTCTCCAACAATTTTTACTGTCTATTTTCATTAAATGGGCTAGCCTAACTGGAGTGAAATACTACCTTTGAGACACCTTGAATGCATGTAAATCTCTTGAGATTGATTTGAAAGGAAAACATTGAAATATTTGTTCCCAGTCCTTATCATTTAATTTAACATTCAGTCTTATTTCTGTATCTCCCCTGCTGGGGTTTGGGTGTTAGAAGGATGCAGGGCTCTGACAGAAAGACAGTGAGAAGGGGAGAAAGAAGGAAAAATGGAATTAGTTGTCCTCCACAAATCTTTGTGAGTCGTTCCTTGTCACGTTGAGTACAAAATAAAAACTGCTTTTTAAAGTAATTTTTTAAAAATCTTACAGCATTTGGGCTAGTTCAAAGAAACAAATCACATTAGGTATTCCCAATATGACTTTATTAATTGTTCTTGCCTGTCCTATGAACTATAGAGCTGTTGAGGTGGTAGACTCCTGGACTTCAGAGGCTAGTCTACCACCCACTATTTCGAACAGCCAACCAGCTATTCTATGGAGCACTTGTCTTCTAAACTTTAAAGGGCCATTATTTTCAATGGGGGTAGGCTGGGTCATCCCATTGAAAATAATGACCTTTTAAAATTTAAAGGGGTAATGTGCTGCAGAACAGCTGGGGGGGGGGGCAGGGAGTTTCCTCTCTCCATTCTCCTACAACCTCCCCTAAACCTGAAAGACTCCAGAAATTCCAGAAGACATCGCTATCATGCTTTAAGGTTTTTTTAAAAAAACCCTACAAATCAGGTCTGAAAAAAAGATGACAAAGCAGCACAAAAAAGAGCAATGGGGTGACTGTAACTCTGCACAGTTCATCAAAATTGTGTGTACAGATCATACAATTGTGGACTAAATGGCTAATATGGCACCAGCCTCCAGATTATGGGGAATATAAATGTTATCTGGTAGGTATTCCTCCTTCTCTGAGCATTTACATAAAACTATTACCTGCCCACACCCAAGGGGGAGAGGGTAGTTTTGCAAGAAGAATGGGATTTTGTTGTTGTTAATAATGAGGGACAAACACTCCAAAGATGTGAAGGAGAGGGGATACATACTGGCATCACATCAAGGACTAAGCAATTGCTGCTTGAATGTTCAGGATAACAGAAAAGGACTGAATGTATGAATAAAAAAAAGGAAAAAAGTTAAGTTCAGAGCTTAACAACAAGCTCTTGATTTAGATGGAAATGTCAGTTGTGCCAGTAAATATCCAAGAGGCAAGGCAGAATAAGGTAAATACAGGGAAAAGATTGAAGAGTTTAATATATTGTATCACAAGCAGTAACTTGAAAGGACAAGGGCCTTAATTCTGCTGTCGTTAGCATTTAAAACCTCTTTCAGGATACACATTACTGTTATCTTCTAGAAAACACCTTTTCTGACCTTTCCTGATGAATAATCGTTTTTTCTCAACAAGGACATTAGGTCTAAATTGTGAAGCATGGTAATGCCAAGAGAAGAGGGTCTTTTGCAAGATACTGCTTGGATTCTTGTTGAAAGGTTATGATATGTGAAAGTCCACACTTCCATTTATCCAAAATCTTAGCAGTACTTCTGTACTGATAAAAGAAATAAAACCTGAAATGAATATTTCTAAGGATCAGTTTAAGTTTTAGAAACAGAAAGAGGAATGCAGGAGCTAAGCATGTAGGAATTGGAAGGTGTGCAGGCATTCGGATTAGGTACTGATATTGGAGCTAGTAGTGATTCCTTTCTGTCAGCATGAGGAGACTTAGAGAGCAATCCTAAGTGTGTCTGTTTGGTGGGGCTTACTCTCTGGAAAGTGATCTTAGGATCCCTGTGTTAGAGTTGGATCCAGCACAAGGAAGATGTGAGAACTGCAAAGGATTGCTTACCTTCCTGGCTTTCCCCTCCCCACAGCGGTTCTGTCCAACCCGAGGAAATTTAACTGTAGGGTTGTGGGACCCACATGGAGTAATAGCCACATGGATTGGGAGGGTACAGTGTGAATGTGTGTGGGGAGGTGAAATTGCTCCCCTCTTTTGGCAGCAGAGCTCAGCTCACCAACAGAAATGAGCGATTTCACCCTATTTCCCGCCACACTGCTGCTTCCCAACCCATGTGGGTCCTGTGACCCGGGCAATAAAGGGACTGCTGGTACGGGGTGGTTGGATGGATTCAACCCTTACACCAGAGCCCAACAGCTGCTGTTTTAGGATTAGACTGCAAGCAACAGAGACAAAAAGCACACACAACTAAAACAAAAAAATATTGTTTTTTTAAAGGCATTTATTGAAATTAAATATAACATAGAATAACTGCATAACAGTATACAAAATTCCTGAAAATCCAAAATTACAAAACAGCGAGTTAGTCACTAACATAATTTCAACAGTACTCAACAGTCAGAAAGTAGTATTTACCAGGTCATTTCACAAATACATAAGTGATAAATCCTTATAAATTGATTCAAGTCTAAAATACAACAATATCGTGAGTCTGCAGCTCTGAACCATAAAAGAAGTCTTGACAGTAAGACAGAAGACAGGGTGAGATCAGAAATGAAGCCAAGCATGGTAACTCATCCTAGAGGGGAGCAAGCCTTGATCAGCCATAAAACTGCGTACCGGGTACTAGGTGAGTACAAATTTATCAAAAGTTTTATTGGAGCCATTTTGCAACTGATCCAAAGTATTAGAAATTTTATTTATCATGAATTGATCCCAAATCTTGTCATGCCAGAACAAAAAGTTATTGTTGAGTAACAAGAAAGATGACTAACTTCCATGGTTTGTGGCTGAATAAATGCACTGATAACTTGCAGCTAATATTGTACTGTTACCGGACAACTTTAATTAATAACAGGTTTGTTTGCATATCACAGACAAGTTAAGTATAAATGGGAAGATTCTCTTCCCTCCCCCACATCACCAAACACATATATGCAGTTGCCATTTTCATCTATAAGCAGAAATCAGAAACATTCAGTGTGCACCATGGGAAATGTCTGTGGATAAGCAGAGCTGTCATAGATAGTTGAGAATGGGAAACCATTGCATGTGAAAAGTTTTTGGGTTGCCATTTTGATCAGTGGGATGCAAACACGTTAACTAGCTGTAAATATCAACTAACTGTAACTCTCTGGTTGAGCTTGTGGGGTAGCTGCAGGAGTAGGGTTGCCAACCCCCCTGGTTTGCCACGGGTCCCCTGTTTTTTGGGGGTTCTACCCGCCACCAGCCAGATGGCCGGCGGGGGAAGCCCCGCCCCCAACACCCACAGCCACCCTTCTCCCTTCTCTCTTGAGAGAGAGGGGTGGCTGTCTTTAAGTGCATGGAACCCATGTTTCCTCCCAAGCCCGATCTCCGCTTGAGATCAGGCTTGCAGGAAAATGCCAGCTTTGTGCACTTAAAAGAGAAACATTGTAAAGCACCATTTTAGCTGTATTTATTGAATTTTTAATGTATTTTATGTCTTGTTTTCGGCTTGCCGCTTGTTTGCCGCCCTGGGCCGTCTGGGTAGGGCGGGATATAAGTCCCAAAAATAAATAAATAAATAAATAAATATCACTTCCGGGTGATGTGCGTGCGGTGTGCGCACCAGACGCCGGCCGGGAGCCCCCCGCTTCCGTGGAAGATCGACTTGGCAACCCTATGCAGGAGATGTCTGTAGGAAAGAGAGAAAAGGGGAAATTTTCTGTGGGAAAGAGGAGGAGAGAGAATTAAATATAGATCCAAAGTAGCTGTAAGGACCTTACACAGACCACAGTGTGACCCCACCCATAAATCTAGAACAATCCCAGTGGGGCCTCCAAATGGAACTCCAGTTTCTCCCTCCAAACCCCAGTTAAAGGAAGAAAACATGGGACCTGAGCTGGTTAATGGAAAGGGGAGAGGGTTAAAAAGATCCTCCAGAAGCTCCTCTGGGCCATTGCACCTTGGCTTTCTGGGATTACCAAATGTGCCCCTTTACCCATTGCCCAAGGAAACATTTTCTCCTACCTCTCTGACATTTGTCACAGAAGGGCCTTTGGTTGAGGCATACAGTTCCTGAAAATACATTCAGGTGGGTAGCCATGTTGGTCTGAAGCAGCAGAACAAAGTTTGAGTTCAGTTGCACCTTTAAGACCAATGAAGTTTTAATCAAAGTATGAGCTTTTGTGTGCATGCACACTCCTTCAGATACAAGCGTGTGTGTACATGAAAGCTAACAGGGCTTTTTTTGGTAGAAAAAGCACAGCAGGAACTCATTAGCATAACAGGCCACACCCAACAGCAGAAATGCATTAGCATATTAGGCCACACCCCTGACAGAGCAGCTCATTAGCATATTATGCCACACCCCACATTACCATAAGTGTGGTCATCCAGCCACACTCACCTTTTGCTTCTTATTCTGTTTACCTTGTTTGTTGTCAAAACCCAGGCCTTTTTTTTGTAGCAGGAACCCTTTGCATGTTAGGCCACACACCCCTAATGTAGCCAGTCCTAATGAGTTTCTGCTGTTGGGTGTGGCCTATTATGCTAATTAGTTCCTGCTGGGCATGGCCAACTCGTGAGCCAGCCAGAACTCCGTTCCTGTGCGTTCCTGCCCAAAAATAGCCCTGAAAGCTAATACCATGAATAAAACTTTGTTGGTCTTAAAGGTGCCACTGGACTCAATGTTCAGTTCCTGAAAATGTCACCCTTTTTGGCTGGGGAGGAGAACCAAAATATGTCACACACATTATTGTCTATAAAACAGGGATCTTTTACATGCAGGGACCTATAGATGGTAGGGTTGCCAGCTCTGGGTTGGGCAAAACCTGGAGATTTTGGGGGTGGAGCCTGGGGGAGGGGCTTGGGGAGGGGAGGGAGCTCAGCAGGGTACAATTGCCATAGAATCCACCCTCCAAAGCAGTCATTTTCTCCAGGGCAACTGCTCTTAATCATCTGGAGATCAATGGTAATAGCAGGAGATTTCCAGGAGCCATCTGAAGGTTGGCAACCCTAATAGATGGGGATTTGCAATTTGACAGGATGAATCCTTGGGTGAGTGTCGTGATGCAGTGCCTGAGAATTTCATCTCAGTTGGATGCAGGCCTAGCCCCGCCTGGTGCACGAGCTTCTCTCCCACACCACTGGGAGGCATGGAAATGGCACTGGACCTCCTTGCCTCCTCCTGGCCCCACAGTGAGGTGTGTCAGCACCTGCCCTGCTTGTCCCCCAACTGCTCTGCAGCCATATGGCGCAGCAGCAAGATGAGCCACAGCAACACCTGCCATCCTCATCCCCCCCCCCTGCTACGGAAATGTGGACGCCACCATTGTTCACCCTATACTGCAGCAACCAGGCAAGGTGGCAAGAAAAGGGAGAAAGCCAGGCCTGCTTTTGGACTGCTTTCCTGATGGAGAGAGGAAGTGAGGAAAATAATGGCCTCCCCATGTCTCCCAGGTTGCTGCTTGTCATGACAGACTGGATGCTACAGGTGGACAAGGGAGCAGCTGCAACAGGGCTGGTTTGCCCTCCTCTAAGGCTAGTGGATGGGCCGGCCCTGGCTGGATAGAAGACTAAAAAGTTACAACTAGAAATGTGCTTTTCCACTGAACCACTGAAAAGAAGTAACAAAACCCCCAAATGAAAAATAAAGGGGGTAATAATGAAGAAAACAGAAAGGATTTTTTTAAAAAAATGTGCACAGCCAAATTGAACAAGGCTTTTCCTAACAGTGTCAGGAGGAGACTTTAAGCTGAATGGCACAGAAAGGGTGAAATCCATGAAGGGCTTTGCTATAGCGATCAATTTTATGTGGAAGCCATAGAATACTGTGGCAAATGATGGCATTATAAAACCCTGAAATAGATAGATAGGCAGGAAGGAAGTGGATAAATCATTCATTTCTCCCCACAAAATAAGCTCACTAAAGGATTTTTGATCCTTTTTATATTGTCCAGTAAACAGCGACAAATAAAAATTAATGTCCCCTGTGCTCATGAGTGAGAAAACAAAATGCCTCATTTTAGAAAGAAATGGCATCTCTATTTGAAAACATTTTGGTTATATATATAAAAAATCCGCACCATAGCATTAGTCACCTAGCCTTCATGGCTAAATGCTTCAGAGGGCCTATATGAATTTTCTGGAACATTACTTCAGTTGTAACCCTTTGGTCACAGGGGGACAAATGTCAGCTTGCCAACTGTTTCTTATTTTCATGGAAGTGTTCCTTACCTAGTGTTACAATGCCGGATTCCTTTTGAAGTTTAATACATAATTTAACACATTGCCAGACTGGTGTATTCTAATAAAGTAGAGCTGCAGTTAATGCCATTTTTTAATGGTCTTGAAATGTGTTCCTTAATTTGGAATACATCATAAGGTGTTTAAACCTAAACAAAACTGCCACCCATACAACATTTAAGCAGGGCTACTTTGCAGTCTGTGGCCTATTACGCATGTCCTTTTTTATTTGCTTTCAGCGTACCTTCCCATCACAATTTCTTTCTTTCTGTACACATTCCTCCCCCCTCAGTGTTCACCCCGCTTTCAGTCCTGGTATTCTCCATGTTTTGTGAATGTTCTGTTGTGGCAACTTATTTTTTCCTTCACTTATAAGTTGAAGGAAATCCTGGAGTGGAATGATTTCTTCAGATTCCCCCCCCCCCATGATGCTGCTCAACACCTCCCTCCACACACACACCATAGTCATTGTGCCCATTCAACCACCTACCTTTCCCCCCCCCTCATTGGCATGCAACCTCCATTTTGGAAGCATCCCCGGTAATTTTGTTTTATTTTTATTTAGCCACATGCAAGTACACTGTTTGGGAGTTTGAATTCCCAGTCTTTCCCTTTTGCTGTGAGAGTTTAGTGATAGGATGTGGAGGTGCTGAATACTTCAAAGGCAGAGGAAGGCTGTTGTGGGTGGAGGAAGGAGCTGCATCTGCTGGCTGCCAGGGCACCCCATCACCCCTTCAGCCAGCAGCACCCCCTCTTCCATGGGAACAAGGGGAAGGGACACCATTTTCAAAGCCAATCGAGAAGATGCAATGTAGATTGTATGGGGGGGGGGAACAGGTGGCTGAGCGTGGGAAGAAGTGTTGTTTTCAAAATGGGGTTACATGCAAATGAAGGAGGAGTGCAAGTGCGCATGAGCCTACACCAAGTCATGAAAATGTAATTGCCCTTACTGGGCTTTACAGCATCTTCCTGGGTCCATGCAGGGAGCAAATCCTGCCCTTTCTTTGGAAACTGAAACCACATAGCATCACTTTTCAAAGCAAAGAGCTGATCTTGCCTTCGGTGGCAGACACTTTGTGATTTACCCCACCCCCATGGAAGCCATTTTGTTGCATTTTCTACAGTCCTTTCTCAAAATTCCCAAAGTGCTCACAGTCCAACAGTCAAATCTTTTTTTTCTGTTCTTCTGTATCCTACTATATTCCAGCCTCTGCTTCACTGCTGTGGCGCCCTCTTACATTGTCATAGCATGGTGGTCATACTCCAGCTTTGGACATGTTTCTCCCAGCCTGACATTAAAACCTAAGGATAAGAGTCAGGGACAGCAGACGAGAGGTCTCTTCTATGCTTGGCTATTGATGGTGCCTCTAGGTCTAGTTTGGGAAATCACTGTACTCATTCACACAGCATCCTTGGCTAACAGACACATGTAAATTCCATACATGGTAACATGTCCATGACATCTTAATTCAGCCACTGACCAGCAGTAACTATGAGTCACTTCTATTTTTCGAAGAAACTCTCTCTTCCATATTGTTGCATCGATTTCAATGCATGTAGTTTTTAATGTTCTCTGTGATACTTAGGAAGCCAGACTTGCTGCTGTACTAAAGAACTGATGACTAGCATTTGTGAAACTAAATTTGTTGTGTGCTAAAACATCAGATGGAAGGGACAGTATAACTACATGTCAGCTATGCTGCCATGAAGGTTGGGGAGGTTGGTCTGTGTCTAGGTAATTGCTATTGCTTTCCTTTCAGGTTAATTGCTACTGCATTCCTTTCTGTGCTTTCTCTGCTGTGCGCCGAAATGCTTATCTATACAGATGTGCAGGAGGGTGTTGTGGTGTCTGGGATTCCCCTAGGTGCCGTGGGAGAGTGTTTTTTCTCAGCTTCAGCTACCTAACGGTCTCTAAGCCTTAACCCGCATGCGGGAGGGTGCCTAATTGGCCAGTGCTGTGTGTGTGGGGGGTGCATACGAATACCTATATCCTATTATGCCCATGGGCCTGCCGCCATTTTCAATAGTGCATATGTTACTGCATCTATAGCTTTGCAATAAAAGTATAACTGTTCCTGAATGCGTGTACTTCGTTGTTGACTGTGGGTTCTGACACTACATTCCTTTACATTAGCTCCCCAACGAAGATCAGAATCCTCATGATTAATATAACATCCCATACTGTTGAACTTTTAAAGGGAAATTATAAAGTTTGGCATAGTCAAATCTAAGTAATATGAGTAGGGATGGGCATGAATCAGGTAAATGTGGTTTGGTTTGTGGCATGCCCGGTTTGCAAACAATGAGTTGTCACAAACTTTTGGGGACCAAAGGAACCAGTTTGGTTTGTGGTTTGCTAGAGATACCAAACTCACAGGGGATCTCCAGCTGACTTTCCTTTACCTGGCTGCCAAGTTTGATGAGGATTGGATTCATGGGATCTATGGCCCCTCAGAGAAGGTGCCCCAAGGAAAGTCCTTTCTGGAGAAATGACTGCTTGTCATTTGGAGGGAAGGTAGAAAGTCAGCCAGAAATCCCCTGTGAGTTTGATGTATCTAGCTTGCACAGGATCCTATCTATACATTCCTGAACCCACTGAACCTGCGCCTGTCAAAATGACCACCCATGCAAGCTAGAGACATCAAAGACAGGGGACCTTCTCTGGATGCTCCTCTACATCACCTCCGCGTTATGTTGCTTTGACGTTTGGTAAACATTTTGACTGAGTGGAGACAGTCTGTTTGGAAATGTATCTGTTCATGAACTGGCATGAACCTTCACAAACAGCTTGAAAAATGGGCAAATCAAATGCAATATATTTGAAGAAGAGTGGTTAAAAAGTTGTACACCAGATGTCCAGGTTGCTTGAGTAATATTATTTTTAATTAATTTATTTAAACTTGAACATGTAACAGTCAACCACATATAAAAGACCCCTCTAACAAAAAATATGTTAAAAATCTAATTCCAGAATCAAAGTGCACTGAAGTGTTTTTTCATACAAAACCCCCAAGTAAGCTACCTCTGTGGAGAACTGTGGAAAAGGCACCTTGTGGTTACTTTTCCTGGTCTTAAATAACCCCAGAAAGAGTTACGTTGAAATTAGCAGGACTTACTGCCAAGAACATAATATGTTACTGCTGAGAATATATGTGAGGGAATGGCTCTCTCACTATAATATCCTTTGTATGCTGCGTTCATTATCATGCAACTTGTTGATGGTGCTGGGCCCCCAAGAGGTCCACTTGGCTACCTCCAGGACAAGGGTCTTTTCCACCCTGACTCAATCCTGGTGCAATGCCTTGCTGGATGAGGTTATGTCAGCGAGCTGCAAAATTTCTTTTGTTTTGATTTAGTCATGTATGCACTTGAGTGCTTTCGCTTTCATATGTAAACCTGTTGATGCGCTTAATTGCTTAGCTACTGGAACATGTATATCTCTCAAGGCCACTGGTGGTTGCTGCTGAATAGTTGCTTTGATAGTTGCTTTGGTGATCTCACGGTGAACCGTGGGAAGGAGATATGTTATGCCACCTAGAAGCGTTTGCTCCCAGGCCCGATGGCGCGCGCAATTGGGCCTCAGCTGTTTGAATGTACTATAACCTGTCATGCTTGTTGCTTTCCCCCCATTCCTAACAGTGATCCTGTACATGCACCTATAGCTTCAAATAAAGTAAAACCTTTCTACAAGAGTGTACTTCCTTGATGCTGTGGGGGAGCCTGACAGGTTTGAGCTTTGTGGGACCTCCAGAACTTTCACAGGGCTTGCAAGCCAGTCTTATTCAGGGAGGCCTTCTGATTTTTTCCTGTCGGCCCTCTTGGAACTTCTTTATATTTTATTGTTTAGTTATGAATGACCAATGTCTGATTTTATTATCTCATATATATAGATCTCATATATATATATTGGAGATATCTATATGTCTCTACAATTGTTGTTTTATTGTTTTAATCTGCCCTGAGCCTTCAGGAAAGGTTGAAATTGAAGTCTAATAAATAAAATAAATATAAAATATAAATAAAAATGTTTAATGAAGTTCAGGTATCAGTCTACTTCACCTCAACTATGTCAGCTTGAACTGATCTGAGGGATGGTCTGAGTTAGGGTGAAAATGAAGTACAACTGAGTTTCTTCTGGGAATAAACGGTGTGCAGGCCTGCCTTTCTGACTGTAGGAAGAAACTCTCTTATCAATTGACAGCAGCACTGAACACGCTGTCTACAAGAAATAGAGCAAATAGAAACGGTCGTACTTCAAGTTGAGGTTATCACACATTTCATCTGGGTGATGGACACCCTTGTTTCTGCTGGACCTATTCTCAGAAGAAACTGCTAAAGCAGAGATGGTATAATTTGCAGGAGGAGACAAAATGAAGTAGGCAGCTTTAGCACCTAGAAGATAAGATTTAGTTGGGCATCCTTGGCCCTCGACAAGACTTCTCATACATTAATAAGTAGTCAAAGGTTGAGAAGTACAACTGGTATTATAGAGGTAGAAAAGTGAGGCGTGATCTTGGCCTGTGTTTTGGGGGGAGGGAGAACAAAGCTTGACAGCTAAGGAACTGATATGGTACTCTACATTACACAGTTTGTAAATCACTGCATGTTTATGCGATAGCATGTTAATTCTTGCCAACTGCGGTGTTACACACAAATGAGAATAATAATAAATCACTCACCTGCCTGCTCACCCTGCCCACTCATTCACCTGTTCACCCACCCACTGACCCCCCATTCATTAATTTTTGTTTCAAAATTATTTTAGAAAGTGTTTATATATTTCCCAGTTTTTTATACCTTTGCTTTTTAAAATGGCAAAGACCAAGCTACAGACACTTGTGTTGCTCTACAACTCTTTTCCAGCAGATGGCTGGAGATTTCTGACCAAAATGCATCTTCTTCCACACTGCCTGCTCCCCACTCTAAGTTAGCTATTTAGAAACAAACTTTATTCCAACTGTGGAACTACTTTTTTTACCTGTGCCCTATAAAAATCATCCAGATGGTAACTTTAAAAGATATTCCATTTGAAATTCGTCAAAAGAGGAAAGGCTACAAGGAACTGATCTCATTTCTTCAAACTAATGGAATTCAGTACTGGTGGGCGATTCCTGAATGTGTAATTCTTAAAGTCAATGATAAAAGAGAGAAGATTGACTCCATCTTTAAAGCTAAGGAATTTTTAAGACGTCAGCTTGGGCTGGAGGAAGAACTTAAAGATGAAGAAACCAAGTCAAGTGACTCTGCTACTTTGGGAACGGATGAGGACTCTGTGGGGGAAGCGGGTGCGGGAGCGGGAGCAACGAAAACTGTGTATGACTTTAGGGATAGAAAACCGAAGTAAGGGCAGAAGGACTCTGTAAATTGCTCTTTGAAGTAAAGAAGATGCTCAAGAAGTACTCTCACAAAGATTAATTCACTAATATTTAAGCTGTGTTAAACAAGAAATTCACAAGTATATTGTATCACTAACACTTGTATTATTAATATTTAGATTAACATGGAAAGGATCTCCTCCTCTTGGGTTTTTAGTTAGTGTGGGTATCTTTCCTTTATCCTTAGTTGTAGTCCCCCCTCCTATATTTTTCGTTGTAGTTAATAGTCTTATGAAAAATAATAAAAATACCCTCTCGGGGGTTTAAAAAAAATCATCCAGATGGCTTCTGGTATGTATTCTTAGTCCATTAATATTCTGAACAGAGTCTTTTGGGCTCAAGTCTTGTCTCATCTTCCCTTAAGTGTTTTGTGTATCTGAGGTACTGGAAACTAGAACCGAGGATATAAAATGTCATATGGAAGATCAAGTCTTAACCTCACAGATCTGTATTCTTTTTCAGGTAGTTTCTGCTGTGCTGTATAAGTGTCATCTTTTCAATGTTTATCTTAGTTCTAGATATGGCCTGTTTCAAAAAGGTTTGCATTGGATAATTGCTAATGAAATCCTTTGTTGAGAAAGTAACTCCAGCAATTCACTGTCCTTTGCATATATTGCATCTTAACAAATTTTCACAAGTGCCAAATTTAGATTTAATATTCATAGTCAAGTCTAAATTATTGATATTCAGCTTGGCACAATTTTATACTATGTATGTAATTAAACAAAATAAAATAATTAAATGACAGAACTTAGAATTGCGGTGAGTGGAAGGCCTGAAAAGATAAAGTTTCTAAATATTTAGAAGCCACTTAAGCAGGACCACCATTCAGGGAGAGCACAGGCAGTGCCTGAGAGGGTAGAGTTTGGGAGGGGAAGGAAGTGGTGTCATATCCAGATCAAAGGTCAGCCCCTCAATCTCCTCTCGTTCCTGAGAGGTCACTTCTTCCAACCAGAATTCACCTTTTAAATGAAAACAGAATGTGATAAGGACTGGATGCTAATGTTTCCTAAGTTCACAATATTATTGTTTATTGTTTACTGTACTGCTAGCACTTTGCACTTTGTTGTGTTTTTAACCGTTTTTTCTGTTTTAATATTTGTACAATGTATTTTTATATATGACTATAAGCCACCCTGAGCCTACCTTCATGGGGAGGGTGGGATATAAATTAAATAAATAAATAAATAAATAAGACCCCACCCTGAAGTATAA
The DNA here is from genome assembly GCF_001447785.1 of Gekko japonicus. Classification (NCBI taxonomy): domain Eukaryota; kingdom Metazoa; phylum Chordata; class Lepidosauria; order Squamata; family Gekkonidae; genus Gekko; species Gekko japonicus. The sequence goes on along the minus strand of NW_015163614.1, from coordinate 1,039,816 downwards.
TGGTATAGGAATTGCCTTATAGTTTACTCACAGTTCCTGTAGGGGGTGCTGGTGGTGACCAATGCTTTTGCCATGATATCCTGAAGGGTGGAAGCACTGTTCTTAGTGAATTCATCTCTCCTAGTGAATCCCAGAAGATTACACTAAGTGGCAGACAGTAGCTCCTGGAGGCTGTCCTCAGTGATGCTCTAAGGGTCTTTTCTCTTCCCCAGTGAGGAACTCAGCTGGGATGCCTGGGAAAAGGACCTTCCCCACAGTATACACTCAGCTCAGTAGTGATACCAGTCAAAAAGAGCGCTTCACTAGATCAGCAGGCATTAATAAAGATTCTAAAGATCACTGACTTGCCTAAAAGCAAATAATTCTTGTTATCAGTTTTCCCGTTTTCTCTGTCAGTCTGCTGCCAAAAGGTCCAGTTCAAAAGCTGGCAACCCTTAGTGCCAAAAGCACAATTCCTGTTTGCTGTCGACTGTTTCCTAGTGTTCATAGCTTCACTTTAATTAAATTTTATTTTAATTAATTTATCGTATTCTTGTGAGGTTCAGTAAGCAAATGCTTTAAATATACATGTTCTCCAATTTAATCTTTAATATATAAGGCTTTTCAGCCTTATTAGAACTTCTTCACTTCTAAAATCTGAAATGCCCCATTGAACCTGATTGATTTCATAGGACTTTCTTCCTTTCAATGATAATCCAGTGAGTCCAATGCCTTCAGGTAGCAGAAACACTACAGTCAGTCTCTCAGCAATCCCTGCTTGTGTTCTGCTTTCATAATTAGAAGAGTTATATCCCCACAAACAGTATCTAACGGTGCAATCCTATTAAGCAGAGGTTAGACTCTTTGAAATCCACTGAAGTCAATGGTCTTAGAAAGGTGTAACTCAAACCTACCTTTCTATAAACCCATTATTTTTGTTGTGTGTGTCCACTGTAGTCTCTCTACTTTCTTTGTTAGTTTTTTTTTAAATATAGAAACTTCAGGCTCTAGGCAATTATAGCAAAGACTCCTATAGGTACCCACATACAGAGTGACCAAGTTCAGAAATTGTATATATATGCCATGTTAGTGAGCCAACCAGAGAGGCATTGCTATTTCTGTTTGAATTTCTAAGCTGTTTTCCTGCAGCTCAGATAGGTCCTCCAAACGTCTTACAAAATAAACATCATCTAACCATAATCAAAAATTACAGATTAAGATGATTAAAAAAAATCTCTTCACTCCTTCAAGCAGTGAATTAAATAGTCCCAGGCCAAACAGTGGGGCAACAAATCAGGAACACCCACATACAAGATAGGAGTTCCTAAATAATTTGGGTATTCCCCAGATGTGCAGAAAAAAATTAGCTATATTATTTAAATACTGTTTTAAAGTGAATAAAAGAACTCACACAAAGACTGGCGACTACCAGGCATATTTATTGCTCTCCTGGAACTGCAGAATGGTGAGGGCTGTAAAAGGGGATGGGGAGGAAAACAGGAAAGAGATGATTTTAGCCTGTTGAAGTCCTTAACAGCTGAAGGCTGAGATTAGAGTCTCTACACACCATCTTTTGACCCTCTTGACCCCCATTTTCCTGAGCTCTTCCCCCAGTCCAGGATGCCAGCTACTGATGCTAGAGTTTTATTTTATTTTTATTTATTTTATGAAATTTGTACCCTGCCCTCCCTGTGAACGGGCTCAGCCTCCAAGTGGGGATTGGGGATCTCCTGGAATTATATCTGATCTCCAGACTACATCACTTATTACTTATTTATTTATAACCTTTATTCCACGTCTGGAGGAAATGGCTGCTTTGGAAGGTGATCTGCATGGCATTATACCCTACTGAGGTCCCTGCCCTCCCTAGACCTCACTCTCCCAGACTCCACCCACAAATCTCCAAGTACTTCCAAACCCGGGGCTGGCAACTCTCAATGACACTTTTCCCCCCGAAATCCAAAGGTCTGAGTAGAAAGTTAATTAGGATCAGAGGAAAGATGTCTTCTTCTGATCCTAATTAACTGTGCTCTGGAAGACTGGAAAGAGTTTACAGGGTTTGGGGGTAGAGGGAAGGGGTGTAGAATGAAGATCAGAAGTTGCATTCTTAAGGAGGGGCTGGTGGCTTAACACTGTAGCATCTGATTTGCCCGTGGAAGGTCCCTAGTTCTGCATTTCCAGGGAAAAGATCTCTACCCTGAGAACCTGGATCGCTGCTGTTTGTCAGCGTAGATAGTACTGTTTTCAGTAAACTAATGGTTTGTGTGAAGTAACAGGCAGTCGGAAGAACCCCGGGGGTGCCAATTACATACTGGGTAACCACCAACTGCTACCAATGAATCTTAGGAGTATCTCCTGCCAGATGGACTCATACATCCAGTACTCTGTACCTGCACTGATGTTTAGAGGACTCTCTAGCCGCTGCACCTCCCTGTGCCCTTTGGCAAGCAAGCTGGGAGAGATTTATCATAACTTGACACTTTAGAGCTATTGAAGTCCAGGGATGGACAGCTTCTCTGCTGCCCCTCCCCAGTACCACGCTTCAGAGAGCAAGAAAAAATTGAAGTATTTTCCCAGAGATCAGACTTAGAGCATATAAAATATGCTCCCTTCTCTCAACTACCATTCAGCAGCATGGCTCCTGTGCATGGACGGAAAAGAGTCATTGAAAAACTGAGGTGAATTCTAGGCTGGAGAGCATCCTTCCAGAATCTGACTCAATATAAGACAGCTTCATGGGTTTTCTGTTTGTTTATCTATTTATTTCACTTATGCCCTGCCTGACTCCCCAATTAGGACCCAGAGAGGCTTACATTGTTCTCTTCTCCATTTTATTCTCACAACACCTTTGTGAGGTTAATTAAGCTGAGAGTGTATATCTGTCCCAAAAGGTCACCCAGCAAGCGTTCATAGCAGCAGGGGATTGGAACCTGACTCTCCCAGGTCCTACTCCAACACTCTAACCACTACACCACACTAGTGCTCCAACCCCATCTTCCCTCCATCAGCTCTCCAATACAGCCTGACAAAGGAGAGGAAAAATAGGTTTTGAAAGCTATAAGCCGGTTCCTGCTCCCCTAGCCCCAATCTCAGCTATTTAGCAATTGACTCTGACTGCTGAGCTGCTAGATGAGAAGGATGCTTCTTGTGTAGTTTGGGTGCTCAACAGTCATGCTATGGCCTTATCTGGAGGGTGGGTGGATAGAATGTCCTAATTCTGCAATTCCTCGTGGGCTTCCTTGTAAGATTGAAACAGCGGAGCTTCAAATGTATCAAGATGTCAAAGGATCACATTTTTATAAGAAGAAAAAGAAGAGTTGGATTCATATCCCGCCCTTCAATCAGAGCCTCAGAACAGTTTATAATCCCCTTCCTTTCCTCTGGCTGTAAGGTAGGTGGGGCTGAGAGAGCTGTGAGAGAACTGCTCCTGAAAGAAAAGCTCTGAGAGGACTGTGACTGACCCAAGGTCACCCAGCTGGCTGCATGTGGCGGAGTGGGGAATCAAACCTGGTTCTCCCAGATTAGAGTCTGCCACTCCTAACCACTACACCAAACTGGCTCTCCTAAAAGACAGGGTTTAAGAGGAGTGTACCCTGATAGATTTCCACACTCATGGTCACTACTTTAAAAAGCCCTATTTAGTGGATCAGGAAACTTGGAGCAGATTATCTTAATTCATAAGAGGTAGTATTCATGGAAAAGATTCTATTTGAAGTATCCCAAGACCTAAGCTGGTAGGGTCAATTCCCTCTCCCTTTCCATTTACTTTTGCTTCTAGTTTTGAAAAGAAAATATTAATAGCAAAGGAAGGAGCTGCTGTCTTGGTTAGATGATCAGGTAAACAATATCCTGGAAAAACAATTTGACCTCCTGCCAAGCACCAAACATGTATTCTAAAAGAGCTGGGAAAATAACTGAGGTTAATGAATCAGAGGGACTGCTACGTACATATTTTAGGGGGAAAAATGAACATTATGGAATTTTCTCTATTCAGAGTTTTGCAATGAAAATATTTCCAGGTGTGTTAATACAGACAAACAACAACAAAAAACCAAATAACCCCCCCCCACTGTATTGTGTCTTGAACAGCAGTTCCTTTCATACATTAGTTGTGCTTTAAAAAATTTCTAGCAGCTATTGCAAATGGGAAAGAATACTCCCTGTGCATTACTCAGCAATTGCTGGTGTTGCAAAATGCGCAAAGCGGGAGTTTAAAACAGTTCTGACCTAAATAAAGTAGCCAGATGGCATGAAACTCTAAGCACCATCATCTCTCAACAGCAGCTGATAGGGATGCTGAGGGAAAAAAATCTGGGCACTTATTTATATAGCTAAATGGGAGCTGATAGGTGCCAAAGCACTTCAGGAAATCTGTCCTGCGTGCTTGTAAATAAGCATATTCATGTAGTTTGCTGACACAGAAGAGAGACCATTTTGGAAACCCATCATTTCTATCTTGAACTTGCAAGGCTATCATGAAATGTAGTACTTCACAGCGACATATATTCCCAAGGATAAATAGAGGAGTAATTTGCCATTTGTATCAAATTAAATCAGACTTTCAGTTCAATCAAAACAGCTTGCAGCTGGATGTAATAATCTGATTTCGTCTCAGAATAAAATTGAAGCCCTCCCAAACAGACCCTGCTGATCTTTAGCATGAAATAGAGTTCACTAGCCATTTCTTACTGTCATATATTCCCAAGGATAAATAGAGGAGTAATTTGCCATTTGTATCAAATTAAATCAGACTTTCAGTTCAATCAAAACAGCTTGCAGCTGGATGTAATAATCTGATTTCGTCTCAGAATAAAATTGAAGCCCTCCCAAACAGACCCTGCTGATCTTTAGCATGAAATAGAGTTCACTAGCCATTTCTTACTGTCTCTGAATGCTTTCAAATTTAGTAAACAGGGGTGGGTGGAGAGGATATGAAGAAAGATAAAGCACAAAGCTAGCTGGAAGCATCTCTCTGGTGGTGTTTTATTACACCAATGAAACCCAGTGTGTGGTGGAATGGAATGACTGTTCCGCAGTCCTTATGGGCAGCTATTTCATCAATAAACCTTTCAGTGAATTTGTGTATTAGCCTAAAAGTATTGTTTAGACACCACTGAAGATCTAATGTGAACTTTTGAGCTAACTTATGTTAATACAAAAAGGAGTTCTATGGGAATTACAGCTGCTGTCCTCCAGAGAACAATTCCCCTGGAGGAAATGTTAGCTTTGGAGGACAGACTCTATGGCATCAGTCCCCACTGCGCTCCCTCCCCAAACTCCACTTTCTTCAGGCACCATCTCCCGAATCTTCAGGTGTTTCTGAAGCTGCAGATGGCTACTCTGTCCCATAGAGTGCCTGCTTTTATTGTCTGCTGGTTGTTATAACCATTCAGCCATTAACTTTATTGGATGCCCTTAGGCAGGCCATGGTCTCTCAGCTTCACAGAGTTGTTGTGACAATAAAATGTAAGAAGAAGTAACCATGTACACGTCCATGAGATAATGAAGGCTATGTATAGTGTAATGTATAGATATGCAGATACATAACTCACAAACTTCCTTCATGGTCCTCTTACTTGTGAAAGTACTGTTGGGATGAATTTGCTGTCTCAGTTGTACCTGTTTGCCAAAGTGCAGAGAAAAGTGGTTCTAGAACACTTCCTTTTAAGGACATTGTCACCTTACAGTAATAAACAATATTCCCACAGTATAGCCACTTACCACTTACGGTTTACTTTCTGTAAAGCAAAACAAAACAACAAAAATGCTGGGGTAAACCCCCCCAAAACAATCCCAAAAGTGCACATTGGGGAAGTTTTTCTACCTCATGAGTTCATTACCCAGTAAAGTGCTCTGGAGAGATACAGACAAACCTGAGGACCCTTTCTGACTACTTAAGAGAATATTTACCTCACCATAGAGAGATAAATTTGTGGGGTAGGATGGTACCTCAGTGTAAAACACTGGGAATTATTAATTTTAGGTGTTTTCCTTCAAAATTCATTAAATTTTATTTAATTTTTTCTGGCCCCGTTCACATGGCAAATTTGCCACGGGAGAGCCACGATCGAATGGCGGAGTTTCTGGGCGCGATCACACTGCAACATCTGGCAAGTGGAGCGCACCCGTGGCCAACCCGTGGCATACCGCCAAAAATGCTGAGTTAAAAAATACCTGGTCGAAGGTAGTAGCAACCGGTTTGCCACGGGCTGCCTCCAGAATGCATTGGTGTGATTGCGCTGGCGTGCCGCTTTTCCCTCTGGCCCCTCGTTGATGTGGAGGGAAGGCACTGTGGCATGCCGCCAACGCGTGGGATCGCGTTATGGTGCATTAAATTGTGCTGCTGCAACTAGCCATGCCTCCCCCCCACGTTATCCAGCCTGTGTGACCGGGGCCTCTGTTTGGTTTTTTTAAATTATAGCTTTGTAAAGGAATGAGTTAATATGCAAAAGGGAAGGGTGAATCTATGCAAACAAAACATTCTACATCATGTTAAAGTGTGGTTTCAAGCTCTGGATGTTTTAACTATTGTGAAACACAATGACCTCTGATAGAAAAAAAGGGGGACATGCTTTACTGCTAGATAAATGGGGAATTTGGCTTAAGGTACAAATACGTCCCAATACAATATATGTTAGTTTTTTCAAAGGATGATTTAAGGGTCAAACTAGAAAGGCTTTAATAATGAATTGCCTTATTGACATGTTGTAAGGATGTTGGAGATGATGTTTTGTTTATTGAGTGTTCTGTATCAGATGGGGTGGATCCAACCATCTTCCAAGAACCCTTTCTCCAGCCTAAGGACCCTTGCTCTTCTGTCGGAAGAGCTACTGCTACTTATGTTGGAGGAAGTTTCCTTAGGCCGAAGGAAGGCTTCAGACGATGCTTACTGGAGTGGTAGGACAGGGGCAGGAGCTACCTCTTTAACATTTGCTTTGGCTGCAATCTGTGTGTACATGGGAGTGAACAGTGTGCTCAGCCAGAGGAGTTTGGACATTTCTGTGGCGGCTGCTCCACCAGCTGAATAAGCAACCCTGCATTTTGAACTGAAAAAATGGCTTTCCTGCTCAGTCATGCAAGTCAGGATTGTATTGGAAACTTCAGACTCGGGTTGTTTGCCTAGGCCCACAACTTTGCATGCTTGCAGCCTTTGTTTCTTTCATTTGCCAAAAGCAATTTGTGTAGCTTGTTCCTTACAAGGAGTACATACAAAGCCAGATTTGAAATGTAAAAACAAAAATGTACCCAATCATCAGCTCTTTTTCTGCTGCTTCTCTCCTTTTCCTTTCTCCATCTGGGTTGTTTCCCCTCCCTGGTTGTCTCAGAGCATCTTGGGAAGTCTTGTTCAAAGGAGCCAGACTCCAAAAATTCTAAAGGGACAACCCTCTAAACATAAAGAGGGGAATGAATGACTGATACTGGGATACAATACAGACACTTAAACATGGTTTTATTTAAAGCTGTTTTCAGCAAGAGGATGTATGTTGGGTGTATCATAAGGCATGGGCATTCATTAGTTCTGTGACCATTTGATAGTTATGAAAGGGGTCAGGTGGTTGCAAGACAAATCTAACTGCTCTTTCACCATTTTTTTTCAAATAAACTAACTGCACATATCACCAAGTAAACCCCAGGTTATTAAGGTTAAACTGATGATAACATAATCTGTGCAATAGGTAAATATATATAGATGTACATTAATAGACCAATATCACCATCCACACAAAATAGGGAAATAAAAATCCACACAATGGGGCCAGCCAGAACCAGAATATTGATTACTTCAAGCACAGGGAGACTCCTAGGTTTGGGGGGAGGGGGAAATCAGGTTTGTTTATTTTTAAAAAAATTGGGGATAACCCCCCCCCCCGGTAGTACCAGCAATATTTGCTCATGCTGTAGCAACCCAAAGTGCCATGCAAAATAAATGGTGGCAATGGCTTCCTCAAAAAAGGTGAGAAGGGGAAACTAAAAAAAGGCTCTGGCTTACTTCCCCCACATACCTGCTTTTCCATCCTACAGCACCCAGTGGGAGTGGCGAGGCATGCGGGTAGGAAGAAAGGAGAAGGAAAACTAGACTGGAGGGAGCAGGGTGGGAGGAAGGAAGATTCAGTGGTAGAGTGGGAGACCTCCCATCCCAGGCTCCAGGGTCCCACCACTGCTTGGAGGAACAGTGGGAACAAAATGGAGAAAAGTGGTGGTAAACTGTAAACTTTACCTTTATTGCCATAACAACACCCAAGTAACAACCACCATCCATTAACCACAGTATTCAGATACATTTCTGTAAGCCGCCCTGAACCCTACAGGGGAGGGCGGGGTATAAATTTGATTAATAAATAAATAAATAAATTTTAGATGTAAGATGTAAACATTTGGCTACAGTTTCAATAATTGCTGGATTTCGAGTGGATAATAGACAAAAGACTTTTGCCTTCATCATATTGCCCTTCTTGATCTCGCAGCCAAGGTTCAGTAAGTGAGGATCAAATATTAAGGTAACAAATAAAATACAAGAAACCATGTTCAAGGCTTTCTACTTTGCGCAATCCACAAGCACAGAACCTAGAAAAAGTGGTGGTGCTGTGATGCTGCAGCATCTAATCCAGTTATGTACATGGAAGTGATGTCATGGTGTCACATCAAAGCTCTAGGAATTTCCCAAATAGCTATGGTTTTTACATAATCTCTGTGGGGAAATAACCAGAAATGATGTCACAGCATTGTGCACTGTGACATCGCCCTGCCCTGCCCTCCAGGCCTCCTGGGAGGTGCCTGCAGACTGCTGACAACCCTACTAGGTCAGTGAATGAGCGGGTATGGAGCAAAGGGAGGTCGGCAAGGGGGAAGGAAAGAGAAAGGAGAGGGAAAGTGGTTGAATAAATGGGATTTCCCCTCCCTCATAAATTCTTGCCGCCCTTCTCTGTGTCTCTGCCTGTTTAGGCAATTTTGAAACTTGGCCTTATCGCTTAATGTGCTTTTAGTTCTAACTTTATAATTATTGACCTATGAATCATTTGAATCTACAGGTTTGAAAATAAAGCTGTAGACATTGATGTCAACTTTTAAGTAAGAATAACAGTTATTGCAGAATAAGAACATTTTGTCCATGTCAACATTTTTTAAAAAGTTGTATAGGTTTTTGAAGCAAACTTAATTTTTTTTTGAAGAAAAAAATGTAAAAGAAAAAAAAAGCAGACCTCAGTTCTCAGGTAAACAGTGGTTCAGATCCGATTGGGATCACAGCACAGGGCTAAAGGGGACTTCTGCTTTTTTTCTCTGCAGCATTTTCTCAGTCCGAAATGGCCCTGGGGGTTGCCATTTGTCCTTTGGGAGCAACTTACCTGTACCTATGGCTATGTGTAAGTTTCCCCAGCAGGGTGAATAGTGGCTTTCTCTAGAGCTGTTTTAGATCAGGAGAATGGCACACGGGGAAAAGGCTTACGTCTCCTCTCCCCACACATGGTGGTTCCAGTCTGAATTGGGTCCCTGTGCACTGGGGAATTGAGTTCTCAGTTGGGAACTTGCGAGGGACATCTGATCAAAAGTCCTCATGGCAGATGCAGGGTGGATGTGAGGAAAATGTACATTCAGGCCCACTTTTACAAAGATCATGTGGTGGTCTTGGGCATCAGACAACCTTACCTAACAGGGTAGTTGGGGTGCTAGAGTGCCACTCAGAACTTACTAGAGAAAGAATAGGATACAAATGTAAGAAGTAAACTTCATCAGTGTGTGCTGGATTCCCCCCCCCCCCATTTCTCAAAGCCTCAAGGGAACTGCGATAATAACTGGATAAAGATAGGAACTTTGGAAGGTTCGGTAAGGCAGAAAAATGGGTCTCTTGAGTATAGGGCAAATAATGAAGTAACTACAGACAAATGGGTACTGCATAACTAATAATAGCATAATAATCAGTAATTATATCGCAATCTCTGTTTTAAAGTGCTTTAAGAGCATTAACTACCATTACACAAATGGAAGGTAGATAGCTAGCTCTTTTCGTGCATTTGCATAAAAACGGTGTTACCCTTGGTAAATTTATACATGAATCCTCTAAACACCTCATGCATGCACTCTTACTTAAAGGAGTACATTTGTACAAGGAGACACCAAACTATATAGAATATGTGTGTGTGTGTGTAATATATTTTTAGTTGTGTGATCATATAGAGTTATCTCCGAACAACGTACTAATTGGCATCATCACTGTCAGCCTAGAAAAGAATAATTTGCTTGGCATCGATCTATTCTGTAGGCTCTTATTTTTTTTTACAAAAGCATAAGATGGCAGTTAAGAAATATAGGATGCAGTTAGGGTTGCCAGCTTCAACATAGGAAACTCCTGGAGATTTGGAGGTCGTGCCTGTATGGGGGTGGGATTTGGGGAGGCATTGCCCCTAGCATCTGTGGTATACTGTGGAGTTTGCCCTCTGAAACTGCCATTTTCTCCAGGGGAACTAGGGCTGCTGACCTCCAAGTGGGAGTTGGAGATCTCCTGGAGTTACAACGGCTCTCTGGACTACATAAATCACTTATAAATAATTTATTCCACTTCTGAAGAAAATGGCTGCTTTGGAACATGGACTACATGGCATTATACCCTACCAGGAAAGGACCCTAACCTTCCTAAACCCTACTCTCTCAGGCTCCATCCTCACATCTCCAGGTATTTCCAAACCTGAAGCTGGCAATCCTGAAGGGAACAGATCTCTTTGCAGTCTGGAGCTCAGTTGTAATTCCATGGTTTTTAGAGGAAGAGGCCCAGATACCATGCAGGGGCATGTGGCATTGCTTTATCTCGTGCAAAACAACCAGTGGAAAGTGGGCTCAGGCCTCCCTCCCCTTTAGCCTTTTCCTCAGAGCATTACAGTGTTAGCATTACTATGGGTTGAGCCTGTCTCATGGCCTGCAATGTAGAAGAGGTGGTGGAGTCTGGAACCAAGGGGAAGAAAGAGCCAGGAAGTCTAAATGGCAGCTTCAGAGGATGGACTCTATGGCATCACATCTCCCCTGAACTCCATCCCTCCACAAAGAAAGAATATCCACTACCACATTTAACTAAACTGGACACATAGGCATGTTCTGGATTTTTGGGAGCATTGCAGTGAATACAACATGACTTGTTTTTTTATTATTATGAAGTAAGAGGACAATACAAAACCTTTATAAGTAAAAGTACTAGGGATTTTGATTTAGCATACGGAAGTCTGTAAAGCTAACACTACAGTCTTTGAACACTTTCTTAAGAGGAAGCTCCACTGAGTAGACAAGTAGGATTCTGAGGGCCAAACTAAACATGACAACATCCTTGTGGCTGCCATGAGGATGCTGTCATCATTTTACAGTTGGTTAAAAATGTCACAAAGGCCCAATCAGGATGCTGCTGATGCCGGCACTCTTGCACCCCCCCCATTGCCTTTTCAAATCCTGAAACAGCTGTGTATGGTATAGTTGCAGCTGTTTTGGAGCTTGATAAGGCATGGAGAGTGGGAGTAAGAACACATTAGCTTGCTGCACTGTGGACCCAATGAGGACTGGGCCATCATGGCATTTTAAATGAGTATCAATGGTGGTGGCATCGTCACTGAAAAAATCATTAAGTTAGCAGAGTGCTCAAAGCACATAACTCAGCAGAATCTAGCTGGTGTGTGTGTGTGCTGCTATAGAATCAAAGTTACACATGAAGCCTCTTTATCTTTGCAGAACTAACACAAACCCTTTATTGTAAGGAAATCTATTCTAGACAGGATAGAGACAGAATCTCGGGATTTCAAAAAAATCCCTAGATTTTTTTTGTGTTTGTGTGTTTGGGTATATTGGACCTGAAAAATATTGGCATCCCTGATATTCCCAAATTCCAAATACCGGTATGATATTTGGATTTGGGTGTTTTCTGGGTTTCTGAATTTTTAAGGTCCATCATTCCCTATGGGGAATGTTTCCAGGTGGCGGTGTGTGTGTGTGTGTGTTGTTTTTAAAGGTACAGTAAAAAATTGCAACAGAGCTGCTGCTGCCTGTCCTTGAAATAACCCCTAAATTTTAACCTCCACCAAGCTGCAAAAGCCATACCTGCAAGTACTAATCACTGAGAACCAACATGTCTAACAGAATTATTGCAGAAGCCAGTAATCCTGACAGAACCACAAGTCAATGTGCCAAGCCAAATAGAACCCAAATCAAACGAGAGAATCTCTTCAGTGAAAACTTAAAGTGGGGGGCACTTTTGCAAGCCCAGCAGAACCAATGGCAATATGCAGAAGCCCAGCAGAACCAAGGGCTACTGTGGCAGTGCAAGCCCAACAGAAGTAATGACAAAAAACAAAACCTCTACAGTGGAAATTGAAGAGGGGAACTTTTGCAAGCCCAGCAGAACCAATGGCAGTGAACAGATGCCCAGCAGAACCCAGTGCCACTGTGGCAGGGTGAGCTCAACAGGACTAATGTCAAACTGGAGAATCACAGCAGAACAAATTGAAGGCTTTGCAAAGAAAAAAAACACTTTTGAAACTGACAAGCATACTTGAAACTGACAAGAATTAGCCTGCAATCCCATAGAAGAGAAGAAGAAGAAGAGGAGGAGGAGGAGGAGGAGGAGATTGGATTTATTCTCTGCCCTTCATTCCATGTCTCAGAGCAGCTTACAAACTCCTTTCCCTTCCCCTCCCCACAACAGACCCCTGTGAGGTAGGTGGGACTGAGAGAACTCTGACAGAAACTGCTCTTTTTCAAGAACAGCTCTTACAGGACTATGGCTTGCCCAAGGTCATTTAGCAGCTGCAAGTGGAGGAGTGGGGAATCAAACCCGTTTTTTTGGGCACCATTTTTTTTGGTGTCCTGAAAAGAATTTTTGGAGGATGCTGAGTAGCTATTTTAGTGTGGGAAGGAACCAGGTTCTTCCCTGGCAAGTTCTGTTACATTTGATTTGGATTCTTCTTGATGGCTTTGTGAAGACTGGCAGTCAAAGATGACCTGGCCAGGCTTAGTATTTGTTGGAATTGCCAGGGGTGGAGAAGTGGAAGGAAGAAAAATTTCCTTGGTCTTCCGCTCCAAAAGTGTTGTCCTCAATTGTGCCAGTCTATTAGTGATACATTTGGGATGCTGAATATATTTTCAGCTTGGATGTATCTGAATCCTAATCTAGTCTAACTAGCTAGGATGGATACAGATGTAGGAGGCATGTGCTGCCCTCATGGTGCCAAACTGGAGAAATGTGAGGAGAGAAGGTGTCAGCTGGAAGAAAGATTCCCTGACAGTAGCCATCTACACATCACAGCAATAGCATCAGAGCAGTGGAATGAAAGGATGTTCCGGATCCTGATCTATTTATCTGTCTTACTCTCTATAGTCCCCCTCTGAAGTCTGAGGCTGATAGACAGAGCAAAGTCCTTCACTTTCAGCACTCATGGCTGCCACAAGGACACCATTCTGTCTAGCTTGTACTTGAGCAGACCTGTGAAGGAATTCACTATATATTAGCTTTAAGTCAAATACTTTAGGTTATAGACTAGGCCTCTCTCTCCTCGTACACACTCATTTAAGTGAAGATGTTCATGTCCCATGTTTAAAGAATTTTGTTTCCTCTGGTGAAATGAACAAGATCTTTTCCACATCCTAGAAATTTGTTTATGTAGCTGCATGAACTTCTGGGATTAAGGAACTGAATGTTTGCCTTGTATTTCCTATATACCTTTATGCAAACAGCACTTTTATCTATCTCTATTCTGGATTATCTAGAAAAGATTGATTGACTTTTTGCTACACAGCAGTGGCAATTTTGGTGGATTACTGGGGGAACACCAGCCAGCTCCACCACTGAGAGGTGCTAAAGAGGGAGGGGATGAGGGGGTCAGGAAAAGGGTAAAGGCCATTGCTGTACCACCATGTATGCACACAGCTACTGAGTGGATAAAAAAAACAGCATGAGCACAGATGATGACATCACAGTTGGGGCCTTGGTGTAGCCACTGATTAATAGTGCAACTGTAATGATGCTTCAACGGGACGCCCAGTGCCTCTGTTGCTATCTTCTGATAGCTTCTGGCAGTTACCATATCCCCTTCCCCTTTAGCTGTACTCCATGACGACCACTTGAATCCCCCAGTGATCCACCATGTGAACATGTCTTATGGTGAGAAGTCCTGTAAGTTTAAAATATCTCAAAAACCTCTCTTGGTTATGTATCACATATACTTCCAACCTAAGATTGCCAGCTGCTTCCAAACTAAGGAGCTGGAGGGCCCTGAAATCAGGGATAATAGCTCACAAACGACTTTTTGGTTATTCTTGAAATAAAGATACAATCAAATCCAATCTAACAATGCGTGGCAGTAGAACTGAAATCCTAGTAACAGGGATAGACTGTTTATATCTGGTATGTCTCAGAATCTCAAACACTGTATAGTCCTAAAGCTAGAGTTACAGAGGTGTTCAAAGAGGACAATCAACTGGAAATAGCAGAATGTTTATGACCCAAAGCATGAGAGAGGATAAAATTCCTAATCAGTCATTAGTAATCTTAGCAGGCTCCATAATCTCAGCAGCAGGCTTCAAGAAACTGAAAATGAATTATTAAATTGAACATGGTCTTGGCAATAGATAAAAAAGAGGAGGTAGGTGACATCTCCTTGAATAATCAGATATGAATGTGACAATCAATGATTTTGAATACACAGCAAGAATATTTTAAGGGATGCTGTCTCATTCACACATTTTGACATCAATTACGCATTTCAAAACAAATGTAAAGAGGTACCTAATTAAGCTTCTTGTGCAGCTGTCAGCATACATTTTGTCTTTATTTGGTACTTTGCTCAAGGTCTATGAAAAATGCCACTGATTAGGGATACTGAACCAAGGAATGAAGGCATTAATTAGGCAAGCACAGATGCATCTGAACAAAATACTGCTAATTTGAAATTGAGGCTATAAAATTTGTGAGCAGAACTGGTGTGAACTTGTTGACTTGTGCTGTAAGATGAGACATTAGCAAATCAAAAGCAATTTTGTAATTTTTTAAAACAAAAGTTTTGTGGATATTTTCTTTTCTTACATATAAGGCACTTGAAGATAAGTCATTTCTGGGTTAACTCGTTCTACAAGTTAAACCCCCCCCCCCACAACACATATACACAGTGGTCATATTTGGTTATTGCCCCACAAGTGTTGTACATATTTAAATGTGGATCAATGCTGTCTAAGAGTCAAACTTTCTAACTAGACCCTTAGTGATCCAGTGATGTGGCTACCAGTGAGAATACAAACCTTTTGATTTCATTGGCAGACTTTTAATCAAATCACATGAGATCTGCTTCTTACAAATGACTTCCCATCTGGTTAACCTTCTCACGGTCAACCACACTGCCATAATCAGATTTCTTTGAATATCGGTATTATAAGAGAACAAGAAAATATTCTCATAATTGCTGCCCATGCACCTTTAAAATATATAACAAAAAATGAATAACATCTTTGTGGAAAAAAGGTTACCATCTCTGCCAAGAGTATATAGCCAGCTGTGCTGGCTGCACGGTTGAGCTGTTTGTAGAGTTGCTCTATCAGTCAAGTGATTGTCCCTGAGCACAGGAATCCAAATAAGCCTGCCTGGAGATCTGGTAAAATTAAAGTTTAGACAGAAATATCTTCTAGAATGTTGTTCTGGATAGCTAGAATTCCAATAATTTTAGTTTCTCTGTTACAAATTGTAGAATGTTCACTTTTTAATTACTGCATAAGTCTGCTGTAATACCCTTTGTGAGCTATCAAATGGTTTTTTATCATGATGTTTGTTGAAATATGCTGCAATAAACATAGCAGATTCAGGATTTTAATTGGGATTTTTGTTCTGCTATTTTTAAAAGAAGTGATAATAAAAGAGATGAATATCTACAGTCAGTTTATAACTTGCAAGTTTTACTCTCTATGTAAATATGAATTCTGCAAATATGGTTTGGTCTCCTTAATAATATCTTTCAAGACATGGTTTTAGCTTCATGGTTGAGAGCCACTTTGGCTTATATTTCAGTTCCTTTTAATCAAACTTTCAGATGGGAAACAGTAACATGATAATATTCCTCATGTTTTATTTATAAAAAGAAGCATAGAATTCACTGTAAAATATGGCAAGAAATTGTGGTTTATAGAGATAAAAGCACCTTCAGCTTGTTAGACTGCATTGGTGAATCTTTCCATCCACATATTTGGCCTTCTGCTTGCTGAAATAATATTTTTTTAAAAAAAATCCTGAGCCATCAAGCTGTCAACCTGATGACTGTTGCATAGCATAAAAAGTATGGCATGGTGTAGTCTTCCCTTTCATGAGCTTTGATTTGTGCACACACTGGCATTGGCACTCAGTCATTATATATACTAAACAAATATTAAACTAGGCCTTAGATGACATGCAGATCCTTTGTGCGTCAGTCCTTCAACTCACAAGATCAATATATCATCAGTGAACTGAAAGGACAAATAAGTGGAATTATTCTGGAGTTTAACAGCATGATAAATATTCAACTTCGTGACTGAGGCTATGTTACCATTAGTATAATCCTCATATATGCCCCTGTAAGCCACCCTGAGGCCGCTAGCGGGAAAGGCGGGGTACAAATGCCTAAATAAATAAATAAATATATGTTCATGTTACTTGTCACACAGTGGCAGGTCTCTTTGTTTAGAAGTCAGACTAGGCATGCTTCTGAGGAAGGTGTGCCTTATGGTGTGAGTTTCCTAAGATGGATGCCTGTCCGAGGCTTGGTTTTCTATAAGATTGTCAGCCTCCTGCTGGGGTGGGGAAGTGTCCCCACTCATCCACTTATTTCTCACAGCTACTTTGAGCAATGGCAGGAGAAAAATTTAAGCATAGCTGTTGGTCTGATGCCATGACGACATTTAAGGGGGAAACCCAGAAATTACATCAGTACTTTCTAGGAATCTCTAGGTTTTATCATAGAGTTTTGAGTTTTTCCTACAGAGGTTTGCTATCACATCTGAGTTTCCTGGAAGTGATGTCATGCTGTCATTGACAGCTGCCCCCCATTCCCCCAGGTATTCCACTGGTTGCCAGGCCATGCTTGGGAACCATAGTGTTTTGTGGGAAAGGCCTTTTTCTGTCTGACACCCCTGAGAATGTCAGAGTATTCAATAATGGTCAATGGTTTTGATTGGTCTATATTTTGCCTATTTATTTATTTTAAACATTTCTATACTGTCTTTCAAACCAAGGTGCTGAACACTAAGACAATAAAAAATCTAAAACATTAAAACTGCATTTAAAATGTATACATAAAATATTTAACAATGCAATTAAAAACATATAGACCATTTACTGGGGGTATATCAAATGAAACAGAAAAGTCTTGCTGGGAAGGGAATTCCAAAGTTGTGGTGACTCAACTGAGAAGGCCCTCTCCTGGGTTGCCACCAATCTAGCCTCAAAAGTAGGGATATGCACAAAAATAAATTGGGATTTTTCAGATTTGGACATATTGGACCCTCAAATTCAGGATTCCCAAAGAAACCAGAATTTCAAAACTGATATAATATGTGGATTCAGTTTTTTTCAGAAATCCTGATCCCCCCCCCCGGCTCCATTATACCATATGGGACCACTATAGTCATCGGGGAATCTATCTGAGGATCTATCTGAAGATATCCAGGGGTCTGGAGGGTTCTTTTTTTTTTTTTAGATAGAGGCACCAAAATTTCAGTGTAGCTTCTGGTGCCTTTCCTCAAAAGACCCCCCCAAATGACAGAGTGTTGGACTGGTTGGGCCTTTGGCCTGATCCAACATTGGCGTCTATTATGTTCTTATGTTCATTTTATCAGGATTAAATTTCAGCCCTCATCCAGTCCTAAACTACCTCCAGGCACCTGTTCATGGTTTCAACAGCCTCTCTGGGCTCAGCTGGTAGAGTGAGATAAAGATGAGTGTCATCTGGTTGCAACTCAGCCCAGATCTCCAAATGACCTCTTCAAGTGGCTCTGGATAAATATTGGAAAGTATGGGGGACAAGATGGAACCCTGGGGAAACCTATAGGCCAAAGCCCAAGGGGCAGAGCAGCAGTCCCCCAGCACTGCACTCTGAAACCTACCCTCAAGGTAAGACCAGAACCACTGCAAAACAATTCCTCCCATTCCCAAAAGGCAATCTGGAAGGATACCATGATTGGTGGTACTGAAAGCCACAGAGAGGTACAGGAGAATTAACAAGGTTGCACTGCCCCATCCATCTCCTGGTGAATGCCATCAACCAAGATTGTTTGAGTTCCATAAGCAGGTCTGAAAACAGATTTGAATGTACCTAAACAATCCACTTCATTCAGGAACCTCTGAAGCTGACCAGCCACCACTCACGGTCAGCTTGATGTAGTGGTTAAGAGTGGTGGACTGTAATCTGGAGAACTGGGTTTGATTGCCCACCCCTCCACATGAAGCCAGCTGGGTGACCTTGGGCCAGTCACAGTTCTCTCAGAACTCTCTCAGCCTTAACCACCTCACAGGGTGGCTGTTGTGGGAGAGGAAGGAAAGGCGATCATAAGCTGCTCTGAGACTCCTTTGGGTAGTGAAAGGCAGGGTATAAAATCAACTCTCCTCCTCCTCTTATTACCTTGTTCAAGAATGATACAGTTAAGTCTGGATGTTAGCTATTCAACATTCTTGGTTTCAGAATAGGTTTTAGAAATGGTCACGCCACTGCCCGCTTCAAGGCAGGAATGACCATCCCATCTCTCAAAGAGACATTTACTGTCTCCCAGACTCTACCCTCCCACCCAGCTGTCTCCCCTTTCTTTACATCATCCATAGCTCCTCAGTAAACAGAGGAGCTGCCTAGGCTCTTTGACCTGAGAGAGGAAGCCTAGATGCAATCATGACAATTGCCTGGGTCATTTCACCTTTCTAGAGGTCAACCAGGGCATTGACAAAAGTGCTGAAGCAGGAAAATCCCCTGATGCGATCTGAAATATATTGGATCCATCAGGCTATGAGGCAGACCATCTTACTTGATCCCCCATGCATGCAAAGTCAAGATATACCTCTCAGTAAAGCGGGACTCTATATAGCCAGGTTTCTGATAATGAAGACTTGATGGTACTTGTATGTGTCTGTGCATGGAGAGAGTTGTTTGGTACATTCTCATGTTTTTCACTACTATCAACAGGGAATACTAGTATTTTAAGACAGCATTAATATATTAAATGTGTAAGAACAATAGCACTGACTGTAGAAAAGCATTGCCAACATTTCTAAATTGTCCAAAGGGGAATGCCAAAGTAAATAACCCCAAACCACACACTCGTGTGCAAGAAGGCTGCAAGAATATTGCTATCCCGGGTCCATTCTATGCTATCTCTTATGCTTTCTATAGCACTTGGGTTTTTCTATCATCATAACCTTTAAGAGAGAGAAGCAGCAGAAGAGCTATTTTATACTGGTGCTTTTTTGGATTATATTCCCCAGATTAATTCACATTAATTAAGGACATATAAAAGAGAACTGTATGCACTAAATTGCATGTGGGGCTTTAAATACACAAAACTAATTGCTTTTTATCAACCAGGTATAATTCAGACATACTTCTTTAAAAATAGACTTGATTTTGTAGCTGCTCTACGATATATTGACGCTCAATGCTATATTTTGACATTATAGTCCTAAGTGTTTACTGTTCCTAGATAGAGAGCTTTGTTGTGGATATTATTAAATTGTCAGATAGCTCTGAAAAAGCTCCCAAGTGGGTAGTTCACCTTGATTCATGAACATTGACATATTATGCGGCTTCTTTTTTCAGATTTTCTCTTTGTTCATTATTCTGAATTGGCCCACATGGACTCACCACAGTTGGGCAAAACATGAGTTGTTATTTCCTTATTTTCAGCAGACTTGGGTTTTCACCTCTAAATCACTTATATTTTCTGTATCAGACTGAAAGTAGATGCTCTAATACCTCCTAAGGGCCAAGAATGACTAGAACAGATTATTCTGCCCATTTCAACTGACACGGGCTTGTATCCTACCACTTCACTCCGTCATATTTTGCGAACTTTTGATTGTTGTCTTAGGAGATAAAACAACTACTGGTAGAAATCAGATACCTTATTTTATGTGCCCAGAAGTGCCATCTGAGTTTGCTAAACTCCTTTTGGATTCATGCTCTGATTGTTCTCCAGGTTAATGATATCAACATATACATGCACTTGTGTGTATGCACCCAAATTCAGTAAGGTGTGTGGAATTGGGCTTTGATGTATGCTTAGGGTTAGAGAACTCCTGGAATTGCAAATGATCACCAGACTACAAAGATAAATTCCTCTGGAGAAAATGGGTGGACTCTATCCTGGTGAGGTACCTCCCTTCCTCAAACCCTCCCCTCCCCTGGTTCCACCCCCAAATCTTTAGGAATTTCCCAACCCACAGTTAGCAACCCTATGTGTGATTCACATTGGGAGACTGAGTTCCCAACACATAAAAGAGCTGTTGCTCCTCTCAGCTTATTTCTGTCCCCCCCCACCCATTATGTTTCTACTGGCCCTATCCATGTTTCTGGATGGAGTTCTACCTCATTGGATTGCTTAGCTATCATGTTTTCTGTTTGATCACTTTCTTTCATCTTCCACCCTTTTCTCATCTTCGTCTTCCCCTCTTCCAGTTCCTATTTCATTTTGTAACTATCTGTTGAATTTATGCTTTCATTAAAATATTTATATTGTGCTTTACTCACTGGACTCAAGGTGGCTAACAAAGCAGCAAGAGATTGCAAACACATAAAATACAATAAAACAACACATCAGCAAGATAATGTACAAGACAGAAAGAGCACAATCACATCTGCAAAATAATTAACCATCCATGCAATGCCCTCTAAGATAAAACTTGTTTACATACCTTCCTGAATGCTGAAAGTGAAGGCATCCTCTGCAGCCACTCTGATTCTGCGGCAGAAACCGCCCCCCCCCCCCCCGCAATGCCGAATGGACAGTTCTAAGGGTATCCAAGAAGAAAACTGTCTACAGGGTGGTTTCTGCTGGGGAATAGTGGTTTGATAAGTATGAGAGCCCTAGGTTTACAAGTTTTTGAGGGTAATAATCAGCACTTTGACTTGGGTATGGAGGCAACTAGGTAGCAGTTGAAGGAACACTGAAGTAAGTTCCTAGCATCTGATCCCAGATGGGAGTCTTGCTACTGTATTTTATACCAATTGAAGCTTCCAAGACAAAGGCAGATCTATACAGTGGTGTACCTAGCCTATTTGGTGCCTGGGGTGGATAATTTTTTAACACCCCCCCTTTTTTTGCAGTCAACTCACAGCTGACTTATGGTGACTGCATAAGGTTTTCAAGGCAAGAGACATTCAGAGGTGGTTTGCCATTGCCCGCCTACATGTCGGCCCTGCTTTGTTTCTGAGTTCTGAGGATATCAGGCTAGGCTGGGGCTATCAAGGTCTTAAGTTTGGTCTTAAAGGGTCCACTGGACCCAAACTTTATTTCAGTGGACAGAAAAGAAATGCAGACAGTGAAAAAAATATTTTATTTAAGTCCGTATATATAATCATGCCAGTAAAAAAGATTCAAATTCCGATATGATATTCCATCATGAGAGCAAGTGTGGTGTAGTGATTAAAGTGTTGGGCTAGGATCTGGAAAGTCCTGGTTCGAATCCCCACTTGGGCCATGGAAGCTTGCTGGGTGATCCTGGGCCAGTCTCATTACTCTCAGCCTTGCCCTGACCTGGATAACTCCAGGATAGCCTTTCTTCTCCATCTTCTCTCTTTCGTCTTACATTCAATTCGACTTCAGTTCATTATTACTTCCTTCCAGTGTTCCCTCTAACCTGAGTTAGTGTGAGCTAGCTCATAGTTTTTTAGCCTCTGGCTCACAGATTTTTTCTTAGGTCAGGAGGAGATGGCTCCAGAGCAGACTAATTTTGGCAGTAGTCAAATTGCTTGCCCACAACTTTAATGCCAGTAGCTCACAAAGTAGAATTTTTGCTCACAAGACTCCACAGTTTAGAGGGGGCATTGCTTCCTTCTTGATTGTTTCTCTTATTTCATGCCTCTTTCCTTTCTCTTTTGTTTAGTTCACTGCCTCTGGGATCAATCTATACCTTTCCCTCCTTGCAACTGTTTATGAAGTATCTGAGAACTTATCTCTCCTTCCAAGCCTTTGACATCGAATTGCTACCTTTTCCATGCACCTTGTTTATGTCCCTTTGCCTTTATAGAATGGTCTTTTTAGTTTACAGCCTATGGGAAGGGGTTATTTTTCATTTTTCATTTCTGAGGTGCTTTCTTTCCTACTATGCTACTATGTAAATTGCCCAAGACCTGAGCCTGCAAGCCTTTGTTATTGTGAGTAGACTAATCTGAGCTAGTTCCAGAGATGAGTCCACATTCCAAAACTTGCCAACCAATACAAAGGATTTCAGATTGTACTGTCTAACTGCTTAGGTTTAATAAAGTTTAATTAACTTTTAATTAGCCCTTTGCCAGCCAAGCAAATAAGTGATGCCTCATCGGAATATATAAGTAGACTATTCATCTTTAAAGCATAGCAACGGTAAGCATATAGTTGTTTATTTAATTCATTTATACCCCACTTTTCTTCCCAATGGGAACACCAAGTAGCTTATTTCATTTTCCCATTCTCTATTTTACATCACAACAACCCTACACATTAGGGTTATAGCTACAATTGTAAGTGTACTTGGAAGTAGGAAAT
This sequence comes from Gekko japonicus, assembly GCF_001447785.1. Lineage (NCBI taxonomy): Eukaryota > Metazoa > Chordata > Lepidosauria > Squamata > Gekkonidae > Gekko > Gekko japonicus. The sequence goes on along the minus strand of NW_015163614.1, from coordinate 1,017,121 downwards.
CAGTGCAATGAACTTTCAAAGGCTAGGGTTCCACCATTTATGTGCATTTGGTTTTGGCATATATTTTAAAATATGACTGAGATGGATGCAAGTATAGGATTTTCTATTAGAATATTTATACTGGTGTCACATCCCCAAGCATCTGCACATATAGTTGAACATCTGCAGGGTACCATATGCATGTTCGTACTATTGGGAACCTCCTTTTTATGCAGCATTCCCTGTTGTGCATACAAAGCTTAATGCATGCATATTTGCACATGCATAAAGCTCCCTGTACAAATGCCTAGGCGTGGTGCTGGCTGTATGTCTTTTAAACAAATGAACAGGATGTAAAGGGAGCCACGGTAAAGGTCAGGAAGCCTAAATCCCCCTCATTTGGGATTTTCATATATTAACAAGTGTATTGACTGATAATCAAGCTCACTGAAGCAAGGAAACTCATTTCAATTAGTGTTTCCACATCTATTTTTAAAATGTCAACTAAACAAAGTTACACTTATCTGCAGATTCTCGTTGGAAGTTCAGATAATCTTGGTGTCCTTGTTTCCACTGAAAATGCTGATGTCAAAGACATAAACGGAATCCCTCTCTCATTTACTATGTATTAGCGCTAATACATTTTTCAACATTAATCCTTTGAGCAAATGAAACATTGATAGTCTGGAACACTAATGGGATACGTTAATTGCGAATAGTATAAGGAAAGGAGATTAGCAAAATGCAGGCTGGAAAGAGAAAATGAGATTAAAAGTGGCATTTTGGCTGCAGTCCTTCAGGCTATATAAAAATACAAGATGATTAGTCAAGGAGAAATGGAAAACCAATAAATGAAAAAATGATGAAGAGGTGGGGGTAAACTAGCAACGGCAGTTGTGAATGGAAATGAGGGTAAAACGTAGCTCAATTGTAACAAGGTGAAATAGGAATCTGAGCAATAAGTAGTAGTTTACCTTCAGGAACATTTTTCTTTCCTGTAATAGAAATAGTCACTGATAGGAAACTGATCCTGGAGTAAACTGCATTAGGAAACCTACATTCTGACATTAACTAACTAATCATATAACTAAAAGCCAAAGACATTTTCATTAATGTCAATGAGAGAAAGGAAACTTTCTCCAAGGGAAGATTCCTCATTTAGAGAGTAACAAGACAGAAATGGCCCAGGAGGAGCTATTGGTCCCTCAGGAGGAGCTATCGGTCCCTCATACCACGAAAAGGCTTCTGGGTAAGGGTTGCCAGCCTCCAGGTGGGGCCTGGAGATCTCCTGCTCTTACAACTGATCTCCAGTTGATAGAGATCAACTCCCCTGGAGAAAATGGCTGCTTTGAAGGGTGGACTCTATGGCATTGTACCATGCTGAGGCCCCTCCCCTCCCCAAACCCTGTCCACTCCTGGATCCTCCCCAAAGTCTCCAGGTATTTTCCAACCCAGACCTGGCAACCCTATTCTGGGTAGAGGGAGGCCACTGGGCATGCCTCAGACCTGTCTAGGGCCTTCAAAAGGCTTGAGGGAGGAGGCCAAGGAGGACAAACCAGCTATAGCTCTCACCTCAAAATGAATTAGAACTAGGGGAGATAAGCTCAATTAGGGTTAGATACCCAACCTCTACCCTTCTCTATCAGAGGGCAAGGGAAGGCCTGCAAGCCAAATTAAGCCCTTCTGCATGATAACCAGGGCTGGGATTCCTACAGACATTTTCATGGATAGATTCATCAATGGATACTAGCCATGGTAGAAACAATTTGGAGTCCAGGGGCTATCTGTGCACTTTGATTGAGGATTGTTATACTAAGCTTCAACAAACAGCAATAACAAATGTTGCGTAACCAACATTTGAGTCACAGAGAGAGTAAAAAATAACAAAAACCTTAAAGAACATTTTTTGATTACATAGGAATGTACAGCCATCCAAAACACTCAGGATTTTCCTATGCACCACAATCATATAAATATACTAAGCACATTAAGAATATATTTATAACTGCAATGAATCCTGTTCACTATTAGAGACCCAAACAACCCTATGAACTAGATTTAGATCAGAAACGTATCCAAGAAAGGTAAGAAGCATTAGCTGGAAGTACATTCTTATCTGTCATATACTGAATTAACTGGAACCAAATGGATTCAAAGCGTGAGGACACAGAGGATGAATCCCTATTTGAAAGTTGAGTAATATTTGTGATTTTCGCTAGAATGAATTGGTCCCAAATTTTATTGTGCCAAGCCTGGAGAGTTGGAGGGATGATGGATTTCCAAACTGATGCTATTGTTGTTCTTGCCACAGCTAGTAAAATCGAGATCAGCTCTTTAAGAGCTGCTGTTCCAACTACCGGATCCATAAGATTAAGAAGAGCCAATTCAGGACTGATGGGCAGGCTAAGTAGAGTAATCTCATTAATTTGACTGATAACATCACACCAAAAAGGATATATCTTAGGACATTCCCACCAGCAGTGATAGTATGAGCCTATGAGGCCACAATTTTTCCAGCATAAGGAGCTGTGAGAGAGTTTCATCTTATTTAACTGTTCCGGAGTATAGTACCAGCGGGAGGTTAATTTGAAGAACTGAAGTCGGATGTTAAAACTTTTCACGGAGTTTGCACAGGTGAGTTCCACATTTTTTATCAGTGAGAGTCTGTCAAGTTCATGTTCAGGTCGTCTTGTCAATGAAGTTGGTGCTTTAATAAAGAATTGTCTTTGACACTTAATAGAATCTTATGCAACTTGGCCATCAACCGTTTGAGACCATCGGTATGTGTTACTAGAACATGTTCAAAGGCTGATTTTGGATTTTTAAAGACTCCTTGAGATGATAGAATTTCCATTAAATTCTTTAGTTGTAAGTAACAGTGCCAGGGAAGTTGCGTATCCAACCATAAATCAAAGTATGCTTTGTCTCGAATTTTACCTTGTAAGACAAAATCAAGTACCCGAGAAAAGCCCAGGAATCTCCACACTTCAAAGGCTTCTTTCTCTTGAGCGGGTGGGAACCAGGGTTGATTAATTAAAGTGGATAAAGATTTCTTAAATTAACAATGCAAAGTAATAGAGGAAAACAATAGAATGGGAAGGACTAGAGATCTCTTCAAGAAAATTGGAGAAATCAAGGGAATGTTCCATGCAGAGCTAGCCATGATAAAGGACAAAAATGGTAGGGACCTAACAGAAGCAGAGGAGATTAGGAAGATGTGGCAAGAATACACAGAAGAACTGCGTTCTCCCAAGAGCACTACGGTTGGGGACCCAAAATTTGTTGGTCATCCCGGGTCCCAAGGATGTGAAACTAGCTGTGACCAGGGCCATGGCTTTTTCCGTGGTGGCTCCTACCCGGTGGAATGAGCTCCCGGGGGAGATCCGGGCCCTGCGGGACCTTGAGCAGTTCCGCAGGGCCTGTAAGATGGAGCTCTTCTGCCAGGCCTTTGAGTAGGAGGCGCCCCACCCCCATTATACCACCACCGTTAAGGTATCTTAAAGGATGCATTGACGAGGCCCAAGAAACCTGTATAAGGGTCAAGAAGCGACAGTAAGAACTGGATATTGAACAACTGATTGGTTTAGCATAGGAAAAGGAGTATGACAAGGATGTATATTGTCCTCTTGCTTATTTAATTTATATGCAGAGTACATCATGCGAAATGCTGGCCTGGATGAATCACAAGCCAGAATTAAGATTGCTGGGAAAAAACATCAACAACTTCAGATGAAGGTGAAAGAGGAGAGTGAAAACGTTGGGTTGAAACTCAACACAAAAAACCCCACTAAGATCATGGTATCCGGTCTACATCACACTGGCTCTCCACACTCTACACCACACTGGTATGTATGTATGTATGTATGTATGTATGTATGTATGTATGTATATCTGTATATATGTATAAATGTATGATCAATTTCATCTGTGAAGCCTGTCAGACACAAGCAGTAGGTTGTAGATTCAGGCTGTCTGCTCACCTTATTTGAAATCCACCTCCCCATTTTAAATTCTAGTCCTGTTACTGTGCAAAATATAGTTCTTTACTGTAGATGCATCACCATTCATACTATATCACACTGTCCTGAGTGATGTTTCACAACTGTTTACAGCCTCCAAGTACTAGCCAGCTAGTATAACAGCATAAAATACTAGTGGTTTGTTCATGTCAGTAAGCACGTGTCCCTCTGCAATAGTGTCTGTTTCTCTGTGAAAAGGTGAGAAGTGTGGATTGTTCATGCACTGCATTTAGGTGAGGAGACCATCTTTCACCATTTAAACTCCTGCTCTGAGACAGGAAGTTAATCCAGTTAAACCAAAGTTTGCTCCTATTGCAGGTTATTTAGTTTTTAATAAAGTTGTTGCCCAAATATTGTACTTTACTCTCCGTATATTGTCTCATTATTTTTGGGTATGTATGCAGCAACTGATTTTGAGAGTTTTTGAAATTTCTGAAGGAAATTGACCAGGGCAGTGTCAGAAGGTGAACAGAAGTGTAGCTTGCTCTCTCCTTCCTTCCATAACAAACCTAAATGGACATGGCATGCAACTTCCAGGGAACAGTTGTGTTCTCTATCAGGCTGTATATGGATTGCCTAACGGTTATAACTTCCTGTCAGAACTGCCTTTCTGCATATCACACCTAATCCAATCACACCTGCTATTATTATTTGCCTCCTAATGTCATTTTGCATCTGAAATCACTCCACTTTCCAATAAATAGGACAGATGGACTCACATTCTAGCTGCATCTGAAGAAATTAGCAGTGACTCATGCAAGCTCATACCCTGCCAATTTCCCCCCCCCCCATCTTTAGGGTGCTACTGGACAAACTAACACAGCTACCCATCTTGATCTATTTGTCAGAATGAAAATGAGTATTATAGAATCGGCATTTGCACCTGGAGTTTTAAATAAAGTATAATACAGTATAACATTATTTCTACTGATATTGGGTTTTAAAATATTCTTTATGCTGCTATGCTAGTGATTAAAGAAAAACAGATTAATTTTAAGTGGCTTATTTGAAAAGCATGTTAGTTATTTACATGGCTTGCCTTGGCATAATGTTTCACTATAAATATTTTATATTGTGCTAAATTAAAGGAACATCAGCAAAAAAACAACACTAGGTATATGTGAACAACTGAGTGATTTCAGTTTCATTTTTTTTTAAAAACATGTACTTGATTAAGGAAGTTGGAAGATATCTCAAGTCTTGTGCACAGGGTTGCCAAATCCAGATTGGGAAATTCCTGGAGATTTGGTTACAGAGCCTGGGGAGGTGAAAGAGCTCAGTAAGGATGTGATGCTATAGAACAAGTGTGGTATAGTGGTTAAGAGTGACGGACTGGAGAACTGAGTTTGATTTCCCTGCTCCTCCACATTCAGCCTTCCGGGTAACCTTGGGCCAATCACAATTTTCTCAGAACTCTCTCAGCCCCACCTGCCTCACAAAGCCACTTTGAGACTCCTTAGGGTAGAGAAAAGCAGAGTATAAAAACCAATTTCTTCTTCTTCTTCTTTATACACTCCACCAAAATTACAATTTCCTCCAGGGCAATTGATCTCTGAAGTCTGGAGACAGGTGTAATTCTGGGAGAACTCCAGGCCTCATCTGGAGACTGGCAACTTGCTTGTGCAAACAACATAAACATGTACAGAGGCTTATGTGTACAGTTACTATCTCCAAGCTTGGCAATACTGCTTTTGCACGGTTCCTAACTACTGGGTAGGGATGGGCACACACTGGCTAACAAACTGAAGTTCCTCATGATTTTTGGTCTGTTTGGGTTTGCGAACCAAAGTTCATGAACTGAAGAACTGCGATGAACTACAACAATTTTTGGTGCAATCTGTAGTGGCATGTGATGGTTTGTCAGCTCTTCACATCTCCTTGTGGCCTTCCATGGGGAGTAGAAACAGGGGTTTAAATGGTCTTGCTTCCTGCAAAAAGCTGCGGGGAGCAGAAATCAGTGTTTAAATGGCTCCCAGCTATTTAAACCCTACTTTTAGCTACCCATGGCTTTTCACAGGGAGCGGAAAGCATGGCATAAATGGCCCTGCTTTTTGTTCCCCATGAAAAGCTGTAGGGATTAGAAAGTAAAGGTAAAGGTTTCCCTTGCTCAAAAGCCAGTCGAATCCGACTCTAGGGCATGGTGCTCATCTTCGTTTCCAAGCCAAAGAGTCAGCGCTGTCTGAAGATGTTTCCATGGTCATGTGGCCGGCATGACTATATGCTGAGGTGCACGGACTATACACCACCGCAGCCCCATAGGGATCAGAAAGGAGGGGTTGAAGTTCCTTCCTAAGGGCACATCACCCCCATCTTTCTGCTGGCTGTGACTCACCGCAGCCAGCAGGAGAAAATGGGGAAGTACCTTCAGGGAACATTTGACCCCCATCTTCCAGGGAGCATTTCACCCTCTCCTTTTTGCTGGCCATCGCCAGCAGACAGTAGGGGGTGAAATGCCCCTTGGAGGCACTTCACCCCCATATTTAACCCTCTGGTTTTGCTCTCATCTGTTTTGAAGCAGCAGGGAACAAAAATGGAGGGTTAAATCACCAGGAGCCATTTAAACCCTCCCAATCTGCTCCCCGCTTCTTCAAAGGGAGAAGCAGAATTGGAGGGTTTAAATGTCTTGGAGCCATTTAAACCTATCAGCTGAGCAACCAGACCCACCACTCAGCTGTTTTGTTTAACCCTGCTTTCTGCTCCCCACTACTTTTGTGGGGAGCGGAAAGCAGGGGTTTAAACTTTAAATGGCTCACAAACCTATATGAATGGTTCAGTTTGCAAACTGGCATATCCGTTCATGTAGGTTCATGGTTTGGCTCATAGTTTGGCCATGGACCAAACTGCAAAAATATGGTTCATGCCCATTCCTACTACTGGGACAGAGTCTAGCTGCATATAGTTTGAGGGCATATTTGTGATGTTGCACAAATGCACATCAAACAGAGAGCAGGGCCAGTGGGAGCACTCCCATTCTCCCCTCTATGTATGCTGCCTGTACATGTTTATGTATGGGGCTTCAGTCACTTGCCCTCTAGAAACGGTCTGCTGATGTATTAAAATAAAGTTGGGTCTAGGGTACAATATGAATGGATTCTACATGGTTTATTTACTCATTTATTTGGTCCTGAGTAGATATGCTGGCACATTGCTCTTGCCTGTATTGTGGCTTAAGACAAATATTTTACTTATTTACTTCATTTATCATCTGCCTTTCTCACTGAGACTCAAGGAGGATTACAGAATTATAAAAGCAACACAATAAAGAATCTTATATATAATAACTCAATGCAATAAAACAGAATCACACCATTAGGCAATAAGCAATGCAATAGAATTGCATTGAAGAATGAAATAAAAACACTATAATATACTGTAAACAATTTTACAATATTTTAAAAATTATGTATGAAGAAGGCTGTCAGCATGTCCTTGAGAACACAAAGTTCACATTCTGCATATGTCTTTGTACGGGAGGTATGAGACAGGGGGAGGATGTGTACAGACAGATATTCTAAGTATGATAGATCTGGTTTGAAATTGTAATTATTTGCTCTAAAAAGTAATGCCTTAGAATACCGGGCACCCACAGATAAGAAGTATGGGGGGAGGGTCACCTCAGATGGTATTTGAGCCCACAAGCTTATAGATGGCTTTCTGGGAAATATTTGAATGGTTCATGATCCTCAGTATGGCCTGTTAGTTGTTTTTATTGTAGGTTTCTATGGGATCAGGGAGCAGCCGTGGTTCACATGTCAGGTGCTACATTCTAAGATGCAAACACATGTGTGTCCTAATGACATGGTCTCTGTATACTATGAAGAATGCATTGCTGTCAGGGTGGTCCCCAAGAAGGAGAGAAGTAAGTATGTTGGGATCCATCAGAGATATTAAAAAGGCTAGCTCATATAATTTTCTTTAGGCCTCTCTGCAGACAATTATATTAATGACCAGAATGAAGCCTTTGTATACTAATTCCATATAGACACATTATAAGGAGGAAAAGCCAGTTAGATAGGCAGACTGGAGGTTCATGAGGAAGCTTAATATCCATGTCTTGCAATCAAAATGTTGTTTCTTGAATTTCAAAGTGAACCTGGCAGCCAAGAACCCTCTTGTTCATTTCCAATTTACCTCTCTATACTTTCATGACCGAGGCAATAAGAATCACACTTGTCTTCCCTCCCTCTGGTTTTCTTCTAGTTTATTTACTCAGGGAATATCTGTTCAGATGCAGTATCAGTTTTTCACTTATGTCTTTTTTTTCTTTTTCTTTTGGTCTGCTGCATTGAATGAGCCAGATGCAGGCCAACAGAGTTGCTTCAGGTCACAGTGTGCCTGAGCTTTTCAGACTAAATTTTGTTTGATCCCATATATTACCTCTGGGTTCTGAGCCATATATAATAAGCATATGCTTAATGGGAACCTAGCTATCCAATTTATATTGTCGCAAAGCCAAAATTATAATTATTATCTTGATTACAACCCACAGTGCATAGAAAATTCTTGCAGATATTTGATTGCATATAGAGATGTTTTTAATGGGATCATAAAGTGAAAAATAAAATAGAAATTATCTAAATGCTGAATATAATTCTCAAGTTCATTAAGGGTTGAATGAAATCTGCAAGCAGGGACTCAAGTACAGTCTTATTAAAAATTAGCTCTCTTTTAATGAGCCGGCCCTTGGATAGCTTCTATATCTCATAAGTTTCTCATTGTTCAGGAGTCTTATGACCAGGTCACCCAACAGTTTCCTTTGAAGGCAGATACTCATATCTTGCTGTGAGATTTGGGGAATGGATTCTGTTGGGGAAATGGCACATGGGAAAAGGGTTGATCTCCATCCTCAGATGTCATGGCATTGTTTTGTAGTGTTAAAGAAACAATTGGGAGATCAGATCACAGATCTGCTGTGAGGCATGGTCAACTGTCACTTCCTTTATTTCATTAACTATAATTGATTTCTGTGGGGATTCTTATAACTTACAGTATAGATCCAGGTGGTCAGCTGTGTTGGTCTGAAGCAGTAGAACAAATTTAGAGTCCAGTGGCACCTTTAAGACCAACAAAGTTTTATTCAAGGTATGAACTTTTGTGTGCATGCACACTTTTCAAATACATTGGAATGGAAGGTAAGGTTCAAACTTATAGATGGGCTGAACAGCAAAGAACAGCAAATTAACATATAATATGATGAAGATGTTTTAAGATATGCAAAGACAAAACTAAATAACAAGCTAAGGTGATAAGGTCAACAGTTGTAAAGCAATAAATAAGTCAAAATAAGACTGAGATTCTCCATTCACTCCTCTTAGGCGTGGAGATCACTTAACAACATTTCCCCCCCCTTTTTTGAGGTGGGTATAGTGTTATGTCAGCCAAACATTCCAATATTCCTTGTATTACATTGAGTATTCTATTCTGAAAAAAGAAATACACTAAAATGCAGAGAATGTATAGTCCCTCTGTATGAGAATACATATAGAGTGAATGAGTTAGCATATGTCATGAGATAAGAAACCAATATTCCTGTTGAGTCCTGGGGAGGTTGTTGTTCCAAGTGTTGTAATAACTTGTAATTCAGCAATTTCCCTTCCAATCTGTTCCTGAAGTTCCTTTGTAATAAAACAGCTACCCTGAGGTCATCCATTGAATGTCCTGGAAGGCTGAAGTGTTCTCCTACAGGTTTCTCAGTCTTGTAATTCCTGATGTCAGATTTGTGTCCATTTATCCTCTGGTGTAGGGTTTGTCCTGTTTATCCTATGTAGAGAACTGAAGGGCATTGTTGGCATTTAATGGCATATACAATGTTAGAAGATGAGCAAGTGAAAGCCTCTGATAGTGTAGCTGATGTTGTTAGGTCCAGTGATTGTGTTGTCTGGATGTATGTGGCAGCAAAGTTGGCATCTGGGTTTACTGCAAGCTTTGGTCCCAGTGTCCATGTTCAAATAAGATGTTGCATTATTGTGGGTGAGGAGTTGTTTGAGACAGGGGACTGTCTGTGCGCAAGAAAAGGTCCACCCCCAGTACTTGTGAAAGAGAACTGCCATTATTCAGTAGAGACTGTAAGCTGTTGATGCATTGAACTGTTTTGAGTTGGGAGCTGTATGTGACCACTAGTGGAGTTCTATTATTGTCTCTTTTGGGCCTGTCTTGTAACAGGTTTTCTCTGAGTATCATGCTGGCTTTGTTAATCTGCTTCCTGACTTCATCAGGAGGATACTGTAGTTCCAGAAAGGTGTGTTGTAGATCCCTCAGGTGAGAATCTCTGTCTGTAGGATGGGAGCAAATGTGTCTGTAGCGTAGAGCCTGTCTGTATATAATGGATTGTTTGGTATGTTTAAGATGGTAGCTGGAGGCATGTAGGTATGTTTGTCAGTCAGTAAGTTTCTAGTAAAAGGTGGTGTCTATGTGTCCATCGTTTACTTTTACTCTAGTGTTCAGAAAATGTATTTATTGCATGGACTGGTTCATTATCAGGTTGATGGTGGGGTGAAAATCAATGAATGCATGGTGGAATGTGTCCAGAGCTTCTTTCCCATGTGTCCAGACAATAAAAATGTCATCAATGTACTGCAGGTGTAAGAGACGTCTGAGTGGGTGGGAGTTTAGGACATGTTCCAAGTCATCTTTATGGTGGTGAGGTGGGCTACCCCCACTATTACTGAGGGGGTCTCATGCTCAGGTCTTTCATGGGTTTTCTCAGCAAACTGCTCAATTAATGCCTAGGAAAATTTCACATCCCCAGGACTGCTCTCAAAGAGTAGGCATCAGTCAGAGCTGCCAATTTTCCTTTGGCTTCTACCATTTGTGCATCAGGGGTTCTTCCTTCTTGGCTCAGACATACTCCCAAGTACTTTACTTCCTTCTGTACCAGTTGTGCCTTATCCCAATTGATTTTAAATCCTGCTTCCTGAATTAGCTTCAAAACTTCCCTGGCTGCATCATGAACAAACTCTGGATCCTTACCCGAAACAATAATATCATTCACATAAGATTTTGTGGCATCCGTGTACTCTGTGGGGACTTGTCCAACATCTGAACAACATGCTTATGACTAGGTGAAAGGTGCAAACCCTGTGGTACTCTTTTGTAACAATACTGTTGTCCACAAAAAGTGGAAACAGATTTGTACCAACAGGACTCTGCCAACAGGATTGAATGGAAAGCATTGGCCGATGTGAACAATAGTTTCAAAAGCTGAGTGTCAAACTCATCACAATATCTTTGAGAATTTACAACACAGATTTTCTTCTTTGTGAGAAGTCATTAATATAATTTATGGAGCTACAAAATTCAGTTGACTTTTATGATTTAGCAAATGCTTTCTGTTTACTTGTTTTGAAACTATTTCAGGATAATTTTTAAAACCGATGGGGGTGGGATTATTCTCCAACTTTTTCTTGTGTTTCCTGAAACCTCTAATCTATTTTCACATTTACATCCATTCAAGTTTCCTTTCTCCCTTGACTGCATGTCCCTTTCCTACATTTTCCTTAATTTAGTCTTAGTACTTTCTGATTATGCAGCAGAAAACTTTATTTTAAAAGTCTCTTGAGCTACTAAACCTGCTTTAATTGGTTTCAGGGTGCAGCAAGTTATATTTGCATGCCCATTTATCAAACTCCTGTTGTCCCCTCCTCTTTAAATTTAAATGTGTGCAAGTGAAAGTATGACTATGGAGGCTTTTCTGTTCATAATTTTGTGTAGAAAGTGCTCCTGTCCTAGCAAGGTCATGGGGCCATAAAAACAAGATGAATAGAAGCCAAGCCCATTTTCCAATCTCTTGCTCCTGTTTTGCTATTAGAGAAACAGGAACATTAACAATGGCAACTTTGCAGGGTCCTAAGAAGAGATATAACCCAAATGTTCACTTCTGTCCCTTTTCTACCTCTCCTCCTAATTATCTGCTTATCAGGGAAACAATAAAGAAGAATAGCAAGAAAGGACATAATTTCCCCCCTTGTGTCAAAGACGAGCAGCATATTCACAAGGTCAGGCTTCCATGTTTCTCCCCCCTCCCAAGATTTCAGTTCTGCAGCCCCATGAAGTGCTCAAAGCTGAATATCAACTCAAAAGATTGTATATTCTTTGAAAATTTTACATTCTCTCCCATGGTATGAACTGATTCAATGAGGTGTTCTTATTGTTTACCTATAGTTGTGTCATATTCTGAGGCAGTGACAGAAATCAAGCCACCATGCACTTAAAATTGGATGTTTCTGTTGTTTTCTTTTAATAGTATTTAGAATTTATATAGCACTTTAGAGTATTCAAAGACCTTCAAATGCATTGTTTCAGTAGTGATCTACAGTCAGCCATTAACTAATCAAAACCTTAGCAGAATACACCAGTCCTCTAATATCATTCTTTTAACTGATCCAAATAGAAAAATGAATAACTGTCAGTAAAATCTGGAAGCAGTCTGACTTGCCTGCTATTCTGGCACCTGGCTATCTGCCTGAGAGTTCAAGAGGGTCATATATGGGGAGGGGGGAGAGTATGGAGGAGCAAACACATAGCTGACACGGACCTTTTCCAATCAGCACAGCTGATCTTGCCATCAAAGAGGATTGCCCTGATAAGTTTGTCTTTCCAAAGTGTTGCTCTGATCAATCACAATGGGGCTCACTAGCTTAGTACAATACAAGTTTCTGCTTGTTCACTGTTCTGATCTATCTCAGCTGCACCTTCTAGGACTAAGGGCAAATATTTTGCCTGCCTGTGCTGTCAAAGAAGCAGGCACTGTTGCAGACTGCAAGGAGGGAGAGAGTAGAGGTTAATGCCACACATGCTTTTTAGCTTTGCATGTTTACTTAGAAGGACGTCCCATTTTATACAATGGAGCTAACTCCCGGGTAAATGTTTTTAGGATTTCAGCCTAATATTTGTACGCTGTCCTTTGCAAATATTTTTTCATGCATTTAAACTGCAGACCAGCATGGTAGTGATGGTGGAGGAGTAAATGTATGCCCCTTTCTTCAGCTATAAGTTATATTTGCCATGGTATCTAAAGGTGTGTGCACTATAATCAATTGCCTTGTCCTACTTTGTGGGGAAAAATGAAAAATAAAACCAGTGACACGGAGATGAATAGAACAGTGCTAAGCCAGATAAGGCATGAGAGACATGATGAATATGGGTCTGAGATCTCTCAACAATGTCTTTTAGAAAGCACCCACCTGTGGGAGTCACCCACCCATGAGAGCACCTGTGCCATTTATCTGACAAAAATTGCCGCCTCTAACCAGCAGGAGGGAAAAGGCAGGCTGCCTCCTGTTCATAAGTAAAGGATATTGGGTGGAGTGAGTCTAATTTGATATAAAAATAGAGTGTATGATATGCATTACTCTCACAATGGATAAACATGAATAAATATTAGAATAAATAAGAAAATGAAGATGTGTAATAATTATAAAGGGAGACTGCAGCCAAGAAACCAGAAGGAGATTGTGACTTGGAAGGGCATCCACAAGGGAACCAGAAAAGATTCTTAAGTGTAATGAAGTGTTGCTGGAGACCAAGACCAAGATAATTCATATTATGGTATTCCCTGGTGGGCAGCCATGTTAGTCTGAAGTAGTAGAACAAATTTTGAGTAAATCCGGCTCCTCCGCAGACGTCAACGACATCCTGCGGGGAGCTGTGTTTGCCTCTGATGAAAGGAGACAAGAGTCTGGCTGTGTTTGCAGCCGGGTTCTAGGGCTCGGGGCCAGCGTCATTTTAACGGGAATCCCTAGGAATTACATTTATCTCCAGGCTACAGAGATCAGTTCCCCTGGAGCAAATGGATGCTTTGGGGAGTGGACTCTATGGCATTGTATCCCACCAAGGTCCCTGTCATCCCAGGCTCCGTCCTCAAATCTCCAGGAGTTCCCCAACCTGGATCTGGTAACTCTACCTTCCCATCCCCTGCTGGTGGCCAGAGGGGACCTGGCAACCATAGGGACCAGGGATGAAGGAACCCATGCAACCCTGCTCTGAATGGCCAGACCAACTAGAGGGCCAGGAATTGGGGAGGGTTGGGGAAGAGACAGGGCAAAACCCAACCCTATAAGGCAGTTCCTACAACAGGCTAGGGAAGAAGCAATGGATTTTGCTCTAGGCCTTTGAGAACAGTTATCCAGAGGAGAGAGAGGAAACAGGTAGTGCAACTTTTTCCTCTCCCAATTCTGAGGCCAGGGGAACTCAGAGGTTGATGCCCACCTGACACCAGAAGGAAAGGCTTCATGGCTGCCTGGGGAGGGGGGAGCATCACAACTTTCCAAGCTTTGCTGAAGTGGATGGGCTAATATTCTGAGGTGATGTACAGAAACCTTCAGCCAAAGAAGGCTAATTGCTCAAAAGCTCATGCTTTAAGTTACACATAGACTAACTAGATTTGCAAGTTCATCTGCATGCTTTTTAGAAAATAGACTCAAACTACATATCACCTGTTGGATGAACAACAGGAATGTCTTTACAATGTTTTTCTTGCTTGTCTAGGTCCTGGATGAGCCTTACATTCCATACTGAAATTTAAGCTGTGATTCTTGGGATCTGAGTTGATTCCCAGTGCTATCCTCAGCAGAGTTATACTCTTCTAAATGCATCATTTATTTATTTATTTATTTATTTATTTATTTATTTATTTATTTATTTAATTGGATTTTTAGCCCTCCCTCCCCTGAACTGCAGGGCTCAGAGCGAGTTACAATGATAAATAGAACAATTTAAAATGATTAAAACATAATTAACAATACTAAAACCTATACAAACATCAGGTGATACAACACACAAGATGGTGATCAGGCAAAAATAATAAGAGCCCCTGAGAGGAACTATATGTATGTGTGACCAAGACTGCGCAAGTACATAAAAGCCACACGGAGCAGCATGGTGCAAAACAGAGTAGAGGAGGCCAATGAAATTAGACACCCACCACCCCAACCATAAGCCTGGTGGAACATCTCCATTTTACAGGCCCTGCAGAACTGTAACAAGTCCCACAGGGCCCTGATCTCACCTGGGAGAGTGTGACCAGGTTGGAGCCAGAGCTGAAAAGGCTCTGGCTCTGGTTGAAGCTAAGTGGATGTCCTTTGGGCCAGGGACCACCAGCAGATGTTGATCTGCAGAGTGTAAAGGGTTGAGCGTAAAGCATTGAAGTCAATTGGCTCAGAAGAGGGCACTTTTGCCTAGAATTGCACTGTAAGTTTCCTGGAATTTTTCATGAAAAGAAATTGCCTTCAATATAAACACTTTGACATCAACTGGTTTGCTGACTGGGCTTGTAACTTATTAGGTAGCACTTCGCCATTAGTAATTCCTAGGATGCAGAAAGAACAAAGAGAACATCATTTAGGTCACTGAGCACTCTCTCTCTGATTCGCATGAGAGTAGGGAGTTTAACTAACTGGATGTTGTACTTAATCAGGAAGCATTAGCCTATAGAATTTGCTGTACCATGCATCTGTTTTGTCAGTGCCAAGTGATTCCCCAGGGTGAGGTTGATATTCATCGCAGAACCACTGGAGAGCAGCTGAACAGTAATTCTCTGTTCAGTTTTACTTGATGATAAAGACAAGCATTACAGATTGCTTTCATCTCTGTTCCTTTGATTTGCTAATTAGCTAAAGCCACGGTGTGTCTGACCACCTGTTGTCAGTCTTGTAAGGTCTGCTTCTTTTGAGGCATACTTTTTGATATTTTGGAAGAAAAAGAGGGAATGAATGTGAACTATGCTGGAGCCAGGGTTATTTATTTCCATGAGCTACTTATATTGGGATCTGTCCAACAGATAACATCCCAGCCTTTCTATTCATTCAATAAAATAGTCTCAAAGGGATCTTGAATAGATGTATAATCAGTGATGGGTGAACACTTTGCTCAATTCAGATCACAATCAGCTGAGAATTTATGAACGTTCTCATCAAATGTTTAGAAACAGTTAAAGTATCCCTAGAACTCTTTCCCAGCTTGTAATGTTGGTACATGCATAGTGATAGTGCTGTGTTCATGTGCGTTATCATGTTACCCATGGAGTGGTAATGTGGTTTCAACTGACCAGTGCAACTTCTTCCACTGGCCAGAAATAAACTGGAACAAGATAATGTTTTACAGTACACTTGTAAACAGACTTCACTGGATTTAGAAGGATATAACTCTGTTTATTAGATGGCACTGTCAGATCTGGATAAGGAGTAGTAACCACACAAATGTCTGCTCCTCAAAAGAAAAGAAATCAAAGGGAAGGGGCTAAAGACAATAAGCTATTTGGTAGTCTGTTTACATAGTTCACAGCAATTAAAGAGTTAACACTGAAGAATTTTTTCTCATGTGCTTACAAAGCAAGTTGCTTCACCATGAATGACAACATTATTGAGAGTAAACTGCTAACATTAAAGAATTTCCATTCACTTGTTTGGGGGAGTATGTTCTGCAGAACAGTGAACACACATCCACAGTATCTTGTTTAATATTGCTGTCTGGAAAAGAACTTCTAGTGAACATGAAGCTCAGTTTGTAACACAGCTGATCATGATTATGAATTGTACAAATTCCTGTAGCGAACCATGTTTTTATCGTGGCTGTACATCGCCCAGAGCCCTGCAGTAACAGGGATTGGGTGATTAATAAGTCCAATAAATAACAACAACAACTTTCTGATACCGAAATATCAAGTCATGCCTTTCTGTTCGAAGCTGACCCATCCAGGTGAAGTCTATGCATTAACACAGAAACTGATATAGAGCATCTATATTTCTCAGAATTTTAGTCTCATTGGTTCTGGAAAAGCATGTTTGGAAAGAGGCTCAAAATGGGCATTGTGTCCTTTTTCTTCATAGTGGAACAAAATGTACTACTTTAAGGAAGGATTTGCCTTAACCATTTAGTCATAATTGATGTGAAACAAAGTTTAAGTCAGTGATACACAGTGGCTTGGAAGCCATGTGGCTCTTTGACATGCTACTTGTGGCTCTTCTGAACACTGTTCTTCAATGTGGCACTTGTCCCACATTTCTGGAAAGTGACCAATGCCCTTGCTCAGTGGGGCTTGTGACTAACAGTTGTTTCTCTAAGATGCATGCCTCATGCTAGGAGTGGAAGTAAATGTGGCTCTTTTGGTTGATGTTAATTATAAATGTGGCTCCCTGTGAGCTACAGAGTGAATCCACTGTTCTAAGTATACTTATTGAATATGGATTTATTAATTATCTTTTACCTTTGGCTAGCTCCCTTGCCTCTCTCCTGTTTCCTTTTCCTATTGTCTCCCCATGTTGAAGTTTAGATTGTCATCTTCCTGGGGTCAGACCTGCCAGCTTGGTAAATGTTACATTGTAATCTCCCTCCCTTCCTCTCCTCACAACAGACACCCTGTGAGGTAGGGGAGGTTTAGGGATGCCATTCCCCAGTTGGGTTACTCACTATAAAGGTGTCATGCCCACCGTGCCGCCCGACCCAGTGGACCCTGATCCCAAGGACTCTGCACCTTCCTCCTCCAAGGAAGAGCTCCCTGCACCCCTGGATGTAAGTTTTGCAGAGGATGAACACCGACTGCCAGAAGGGTTCACACCTGGAGCCGCTCCTGCTGAGCCGAGCACCAGCGCCACACACCCTGCTTCCCCTCCACCTGTAGCTCGTTTACGAGACCAAAGGAGACAGGAGTTGAGAACCAGGCGTAAAGAAGCATGCATGCGTGGAAGGTGTACTCTGAATCCAGAGTACTAACTGGAGCCAGGACTCATTAATCAGCCAGTAATTAATGACACAGGGAACGGGCTTTTAAGGAAGTCCTCTGCACTATCCACCTTGTGCATGATTACATCATGGCACCTCTGACTTTGTATCTGGTTTCCTGACTCCCTGTTTGACTCCCTCGGCTATTTTTGACTCCCTCGGCTATTACTCGACCCTGGAATTTGTAACTGGACTCTGGACAATGGCTTTACACCTCTAACTACAAAGCTCTGGTAACCCTGAACCTCTGCAAGTTTTCTCTGCCTCTCTGGTGCCCTGAACTCTGTCTATGTTTACTGGACACTCCGTGCCTTGTCCGCCTGCTTGGGCAATCATGACAAAAGGACCCAACCTAAGTGCTGTACAAAACATGAGATTATTCAAAAATATCTTTCTCCAAAGTTTTCATCATACAAAAATATTACAAAGAGACACAGTCTCAAAGGGTGGAACAACAAAGGCAACGTAGGTTTAAAGACACTATGAATGCAGTCCAACATCTTGTGCCTAGGCACACAATTCCAAAATAAAGTCTAACAGTTTAACTCCCACATTGCCTGATAGAAGGCACAGCCTTAACACAACATGCCCAGTTGGGGGCAGGGGATCCCCTGAGTTTTGGGCCTCTTCCATAGAGTTTTGACCATAATATCAGGGCATTACCATGTGGCATTGCCAACATGATGTTGTCACTTCTGTGTGAAGTCATTACATTGCACACTTCCCCCCCTCTCACGGAAAGTCCCTCCGCCTCCCCTGCTGCTGGGTTGATCTTACCTGGCAACCCTAGTTGGGGCTGAGAGAGCTCTAATACAACTCTTCTTGAGAGAACAGCTCTCGTAGAACTGTGACTGACCCAAGGTCACCCAGCTGGCTTCATGTGGAGGAATGGGGAATCAAACCTGGTTCTCCAGATTAGAGTTCACCACTCTTAACCACTACGCCAAACTGGTTCTCATGAGTGTTCTAGAGGAGTACTACAATCCCCCTAGACCAAAGAAAAGAGGAGGGGTCTTCCATTGAAAATAATGGGAAATAAATAATGAAAGAGGATTATGAAACAAAACAACAATAATGAAATAAACAAAACCATATGATAGAACCAAATAACAAAACAGTTGCTTTTGGGATTAATAACAAAAATAGAAGAAACTAAACAAACTCCTAAGCACAAGTCTAGTTTCCACTTGGAAATAACATGGTAACAATCACAACATCAGCCACAATGATTGTTTCTAATAGCAAATCAGATGATTGAGTGCCAATCAGTAGAATAGCAAAACTGGGCCAGGATTTCTGCTGGGAAGAATCCTAGACATGCAGAAAAGTATTTCTTAATTAAAAAAGAGGAATTTCCCTCAACATAGGCCCTGTTCACACTAGACGGTTTGTGCCGGGAGAGGGACGGATCAGGGCCGCAGCAAACGGGCGCGATCCCACAGCAACATCTGGGAATTGTGCTGCGCCCATTCCCAGCCAGTTCCCAATCCGCCCCTCCCGGCCAAAACCCGCAGCAAAAAAGAACCACCTACCTAGGTGGTTCTTTCCGAAGGGCCGCATCACTGCCGGGATCTCCGGCACGTTTTTTTGCCGGCGCATCCCCGGCCCCTGGCCATACTGCACATGCTTGAGCATGCACAGTTCGGCAGCCTCCCCCTCCCACTCATCTCTTCCTCCCCGGCATCTGATCGTGCCGGGGAGCAACAGCGCCGTGGCTCAGGGGATCGTGGGATCCCGCCGCGGCGTCTCTTTTTTGGTGCGGCTTTTAGAAGCCACGCTTTGCCCAGTGTTTTCCCTGCCGTGTGGCAGGGGCCAAAGTTACTTGATGATCATTAAACATGCTTATGTCCTTTGAAATGCTGAGAGCAGTTGAAAGGATGGAGAAATTAGCTTTCCTAAAGGTTATAGTAAGCCGGAGCCATTTATTTGCTTTTGGTTGGGAATCCCCCAAGGATCTCCTCCATGATTTCTCACAGCTTGTCATCTTCTGGTGTCTGCTACCAACAATATTATTCTGTTGGCTCTCCATTGCCCTACAGAAATATCCGTCATTGCAAAAAATTTTCAGATTTGCTAAACCCCCGTACACTTTAATCAGAACAAATTAAGTACATTTGCACAATCTGAAAATAATTAGATAATCAAAATAATAACATTACAAGAATAGAAATGGAAAAGCTGTGTAGTTATACAGCATAGTTAATTATTCTTAACCAATATTTAATCTGCTCCTGGAAAGCCTTATTGTTTCATTCACCTGACCTTTTGTTGGTGACCTTTAAATGTTATTAACTTAGTGCAAGCTATCTCAAATTCTACTATTGTGTTCTTTTTTTCTATTAAAGTCTCAAAATCCATTTTTGGCCAGAATGTTTTGTTAAAGTAACAGGTTGACTAGAAAGAATGAAATGTTTACATCTTGACCTGGCTGAAGCTGGCCATCCTTCAAGTGGAGGCAGACTTCTATTCGGCTTTGGCTTGAAGGCACCAGCGATAAATCCATCAGATGAATCACCTGAAGGAAGCATGGACTTGAAATATTGTGGATTTGTCTGTGACATAATTTTCCTTGACGACACGAAAATCATTTCCTCTTTAGCCAGATTTAGGAAACCTGCATTAGGAGGGGGGAAAGGCACATAGGAATTTTGCAACTGAGGCACACAGATGGATTTTTGCATCTAGTAATGTGATGAAGTTAATAATCAATGTCTGAAGTTTTCTGTAGGGCACCAGGTATTGGATTCTAATTTCTTTCAGTGCCCAAAAGTCTTCTTAAATATATATAGACCCTTCCTGAACAAACTGAGGTGGGCTATTTTTAGGTAATAAGCTGGTTTAATAAAGAAGCAGTGGAAACCAAATGATTTCCATAACTTAAAAAAAAATCAATCGTAAATCAATTTGCTGAGTATAGGTAAAGATTAAATAGAAGCTCAAGTTCATACAGTTCCTAAAAACCTTTTTCCAGCTTCTCTTCCCACTATTGAATAAAACTTTGTTGGTCTTAAAGGTGCCACTGAACTCAAACTTTGTTCTAAATTCACCTGTAACTTTGAATTCTCCCCACAGCAATAAGCATCTATGATACAGTATTTCATCCTCTATTCTTTCTTTTCCTGTTTTTCTGGTTATCAGCAATTGAGGATTTATCCTGTGAGCCACCACTCATATCCAGTGTTCCCTCTAAGCTGAGTTAGTGTGAGCTAGCTCACAGTTTTTTAGCCTCTGGCTCACACATTTTTTTCTTCGCTCAGGAAGGATGGCTCCAGAGCAAACTAATTTATGCTGTAGCCAAATCGCTTGCTCACAACTTTAATGCCAGTAGCTGACAAAGTAGAATTTTTGCTCACAAGACTCCACAGCTTAGAGGGAGCATTGCTCATATCTAGACATATGAAGTAACTGCAAGAAGATCAGCCTCACTAGCCAAGGAAACCTAAATACTCTAACATGAGGCCATATTGAGCCAGGGTATTGTATGAATCTCTTTGGCCCCTGCCACACGGGGGGGAAAAACGCCGACAAAGTGCGGCACTGTTGCTCCCTGGCACGATCAGATGCCGTGGAGGAAGCCATGGTCGGGAGACTGAGGCAGACGGCTGCGCATGCATGCGCATGCGCAGTTCGGCCAGGAGCCAGGGATGCGCCGGCAGAAGGACGCACTGGTGATCCCACGGCTGCGCTTGCAGCAGCCGTTCAGGTAAGACCTCCTCAGGAGGTGGTTTAGTTTAGATGCGGGTTTTCAGCCGGAAGGGCCGGATCAGGGACAGGTGCGCAACATTTCCCAGATGTTGCGGTGGGATTGCGCCCGTTTGCTGCGCCCCCGATCTGTCCCTCTCCCGGCCCAAAACATTTCTTGTGACCGGGGCCTTAGAAAACTTTCTGAGTTCTTCACACCTGTTTGAATAATTGAGACATGTTCAAGGTGGCTGTAGGACTTTCGTGTGCCCTAGGCACTTCTGCTTTTGTAGGACCCTCCCAACAAAATGAGAAGGAAAAAGCTAACCTACAGACAGCAGAGGACATAATTTCTGGGCAGGAACCCATATGATAAGCAAGTACACATCTCTCTTCTTAAAAGTATGTGTATGGTCCATTTATTTATTTATTTATTTCAATTTGTATCCCGCCCTCCCTGCCAAGGTGGGCTCAGGGCAGCTTACATAACATCTCATGAGGTACACTATAATTAAAAGGCTGTCAAGATATAAAACAAATCACATAAAATAACAATAACTTAAAATTACTGCAGTGTTAAATGTAACTGATAGTTGGGGAAAATGTCAAAGATCAAGATGTTCTATTTTAAGGGAGGAGGCCAATGGCCAAACATCAGTCTGAGACAACAGTTTGAATAAGCAGAGACCTATTGCCATTATGATAAGGAATAACTGAAACAAGACCAGAATAGAAAATTTAAAATGCATACAACAAACTTGCTTTTGCTCATTTTGAGGGCCTCTGTTTTCCAAGGTATTAGTGGCATCATTTTTCCTCATAATCACCTCTGTATGTATGCTCATGAACTCACCTAATAGCCCTATAGTTCATTAAACACAGCCAGATTTCCAATGTCCTTTTACTCCTAAAATAGTAAATGTTTTCCTTGAAATCTTTATTTGAGAAGGTATAGCATGTTCATCCTTGATACTTAGGCAAGGACCCTTTTGCGGAGTGATTAATTGTTGCCAGCTTTTATGTCCAAGTCTAATTTTTCAAGGGACATAATTGGATGCAAATTGGCCAGTGTTAATCATTAGATATCACTAATTAAAAACAGAAGCTGTAGGTAATGGTATGATTATTGGAAGAAATAAATGAAGCAAATCAGGTAATACTTTTCTTTAGGGACTCGCGACTTGTGCCTGAGCCTCATTAAATTGTAGCATGTGAAGGTGCCCTGCTGATACAGTCTGCAGGAGAAATGTATTTGAAAGCAACTTAAATGTAATGCACGAGGTCAGTATCTGAGAAAAGAGGGGAAAACATTCCTAAGGCTCAAGGACTTATCAACTTAATAAATTAGTAACTTTAGAAAGAGAAATGTAATTAGCGAGAAACTGGTTTCACGTAACAAAATAACGGTCAAAAGGGTAGCAAAGGCAAAATTTCTTTTCTGACAGTACTTTCAAAAGCCAATGTGTTAAAAATGTCATAAGCTTTCTAAAAAGCAATTTATGGCCTGTTCTGTGTGTATGCTTATATGTATTTAACTGGGCCAACTTTTTGCAGTAAAAGGGGATGAGAGCCTTACTTTCTCTGTTTTGTATGAGAATGTGTAATCACTTCATCAAAGTAAATTAATCATAGATTTGATTTATCATAGCATGAGTACAAACCAGCCCAAATAATGTGCTGTTAAGTTCACTTACAGTGACATTCTAAACAGGCTTACACCCATTTAAATCCACTGAAGGCAATGAGTTTAGAATGCTGCAACTCTGCATTTGTTTCCTTGTTTCAGCGGAAGATACTGCAAGGCTTAAAATGCTTAAGTTTAGCTGAATCCTATCCTAACTTCTAATAAAATTAGTTTATTGATTTTTCCAAGCCCAGTTACTACCTGGATTAATGTAAATAGTTTTAAAAGTAATCTAGCTCTTTGGCCACTAAATGAGAAGGGAGCACTCACTGGAGAAGACCCTGATGCTGGGAAAGTTTGAAGGTCAAAGAAGAAGGGGACGACAAAGGATGAGATGGTTAGACAGTGTTGTCGAGGCCACTAACATGAAATTAAGCAAACTCCAGAGCACGATGGAAGACAGGAGGGCCAGGCGTGATGTGGTCCATGGGGTCACAAAGAGTTGGACTCGACTGTGCGACTGAACAACAACAACAACAAAGCTCCGTAGATTTTCAGCTGATTTTTTCTTAGGGTTGAATCTTCTTAATTTCAAGACTAAGAACAAATGTATAAGGAACACTTTCTTTGTTTCTTGCTTGTACACTTCACATTGAAAAATGAAGGGATGAATGGAAATGTGCTTCATTGCACATTGAAGGATTTTTTTCCCATCAACCAAGTCCCTGTTTGTAATAAATAAGAAAAAACAGATAAAATTTTCCATCAAGTTTAGGTTCATGGTATTGCAAGGATATAATATTCAAAGAGGCCTCATCTATAATCCTAGAATCACTGTGTTTTTTTCTCAAATAGTCACATTTGTATCTACTCAGACACATCCAAACAGTAAGATAAACAATTCTATCTGGTGAGCAACATGTGTGCTAATCCAGGGGGTGTTTGAGCTTGCCTAGTAGCTATCGGTTACAACCATTGAAATACATGGTCTTCCATTCATGATACAGTTTGACCATCTGTTTATGGTTCTTGGTGTTCTGTAGTATCAAATCAAATACCTTTAATGGCATATCAATAAAATACATGATGTGATAAAATATGAGCAAGAAGGCATTACAGAGACATCAAAATAGGGCTGCTCATACAATTTTGTTCTGATTTGTGTTCTGTAGTATAATTTGCTTTACTGATACCTAGACCACTATCAGTGGCTGGTACCACAGGGCACACACTGGCGAAGGCTCACAGCCCAGCAAGGGTCCCATTGCCACTTCAAAGATCTGAAGATTCAGTCCACAGGGAATGGGGCAGTGGCACTCAGGAAAAGGTGACTCCTAACTGATCCTTAGTATTATGAATGTAATACTTTCTAAACATGTGTGCTCCAAAATAAGTGTCCTTGACTCAAGGGGTAATAGTTCCTAGAAATGCAGCCTGCCTTTCTTGTTTCTTTCATATGAATTACACAAATTATTGACCACCGTTTAATGCTACCAGAAACTGCAATATGGAATTAATATTAAAAAGTGCAGGGAGGATGCAGACCCAAGTAACTAAAATGAATAGGGTAAAATAATGTGTGGCATGGTGAATTATTTTTGATTGCCAGATTTCTATTGAGGAAACCTATGGAGAGTCTTGTGTACAGCTGCCTTTCTTTCCATTGCATGTGGCTTGATCATGACAGAAATGTGGGAAACTCATTCATCAACTAGCAATTCCATAACTCAGTGCATCTTACCAGTTGTTTCCAAGCTAATTTGCCAGATGCTTGCTGAATGGAGCAAGACTCCTCTGGATGAGGGCCTAAAGGAGCAGGTGCTTGTTGAAAAGCAGCCGCTTCCGATTGCAGAGTTCAGCAGGGGAAGCCCTGAGCCACCTCAGTGCCTGAGCTGAACAATGTCAAATCTGTGTTTCCTGGATCCTGCAGTACAGTTAAAATGTAAGTCCTCCCTCTGATGTTTATGGATGCTTTCTTTCCTTCTAGTCCCTTGCTCTCCCCCCCCCTCATGTGTTTCCATCCTCCTGTTCTTTCATTCTCAAGCTTTCCTAGCATCCTGACCCTGTACACTAAAAAGGTGAAAAACAGAAGAGGCAAGAAGAAGCAGAAGAAGAAGAAATTGGATTTACACCCTGCCCTTCTCTACCTGAAGGAGTCTCAGAGCGGCTTACAATCTCCTTTCTCTTCCCCTCCCCACAACAGACACCCTGTGAGGTAGATGGGGCTGAAAGAGCTCTTTTGAGAACTGCTGTTTCAAGAACAGCTCTGACAGAACTGTGGCAAGTGAGCAGAGTAAGGGTGCTTTCACACATGCTAAATAATGCAGTTTCAATGCACTTCAATGAAATACAAAGTGGATCTTGCCATTTCACACAGTAAAATCCAGTTGCAAAGTGCATTCAAAGTGGATTGAAAGTGTGTTATTTAGGCTGTGGTCACACAATCCACTTTCAATCCACTTTCAGTGTACTTTCCAACTGGATTTTACTGTGTGAACTGGCAAAATCCAGTTGGAAAGTGCGTTGACATTGGATTGAAAGTGGATTATTTAGTGTGTGTGACAACAGCCTTAGTGTGTGTGAAAGTGCCCCAAGAAACAGGAAATGCGTCTCATATTTGCTGCATAAGTCAGCCATTATACTGATAACTTGGTCTTCAGATTGCCTTCTTTTGTTCTGTCATTTGCTTGCCTGCCTCTTGCTTGCTTTATCTGTAAATGATCTAAGTGCATCTCTGTTGAGCAACTAGTATAGCAACTGATAGTTTTCATTTTGCGGTTGGTATATGGAACAAGGAACCCCTCTCCTAAACATACTTGAAAGTGGTCCAAGTTCAATGAGTGAGGCGTCTTGTAAATGCATTTGAAGGTATATTCATTCTCTCTATCTCTGTTCCCCAGACTAAATTGCAAGCTGCTTTTAAATGACCCTGCCATGTACTGGTAGCACAGATGGGCTGTTGTGTCCTAAAAGAAAGGGAAAAAATGTGGTTTAAAGCCGTGGTCTGTGATCATACTTCAGTGTATGGTAGTTATACTCTATTCTTTTGTGATTAATTTTAATTTAACTATGTTGATAGTCTGCTTTTCACTTAGAAACTCAAGGAGGATTACACATTGTAAATCAATGCAACTGAAGGGATGAGACATCTAATAAGCAATGTACTAGAACTAGGATTACAGAAATCTGAAACAAGCATCGATTCAGAATGCAGATACACTGTCAAAAATGATATCACAGTGATCCACATGGCTGCTCTGGGGATTGTTTTGACCTTCTGAATGTGTCCAGAGTGAACAGGTGGTATGAATCTGTTCTCAGAAAGTTGCTAACAAGACATAGGTAGGGATGAGCATAAGCCAGGAAAATGTGGTTCGTTTTGGTTCATGGTTCATGGCATGGCCAGTTCATGAGCCACGAACCATCACAAACTTTTAGACGCCAAATGAACCAGTTCAGTTTGTGAGGTTCATGATGTGGTAAAATGCCCCAATGTGCTAGAGATACCAAACTCACTGGGGATCTCCAGCTGGCTCTCCTCTACCTGCCCACCAAGTTTGGTGAGGATTGAATCTATGGGGTTCAAGTTACAGCCCCCCCCCAAAGAAGGTGCCCCCAGGAAAGTGCTTTCTGGGGAAATGACAGGTGCAGGTTCAGGAGACTCAGGAGTGTATAGAATGGATCCTGTGCAAGCTAGAGACAGTAAGCTTTCAGGGGACCTCTCCCTGATACTCCTCTACAGGCCCTCCAAGTTATGCACATATTGAATGTAGGGGGTCTGTGCTATGGCCACACAAAAAAGATGACCCCAGGAAAGTGCTTTTGGGAAAAATGTCAGGTGCAGGTACAAAAGTGTATAGAATGGACCCCTTGCAAGCTACACACACCAAACACACCAAATGTTTGGTAAATATTTTGACTGAGCAAAGACAGTCTGTCTGAAAATGTATCCATTTACAAACCACCATGAATTGCTTGAAAGTACATAGAAAGTTTGTGCTCGTTAACCTGCCATAAACCTCAGTTCGTGAACCACGAACCAGCCAAAATCATCATGAATTTTAGTTTGTGAGCTGAATTGTGCCCATCCCTAGACATAGACTGAAAGCAAATAGTGGGAAGGCACTGCTTCATAGGTATAGTGTCAATGGTGCATAGCAGGGCCCTTTTACTGACAACTTTACAGCATGATAAATAATCATGATGACCCTTGTTGACCATACATGCCATTTTGGCTTTTTTTTGTTTTTTGTTTGCTGGTGGGAGCTAAGCTGGAACAGCATAGCAGGTCCATTTCATTTCTTAAATGGCATAAGTCAATCCTATCATGTCAATGGGCCTGTGACTCAATGTTAGATCAGATTCTGCTTGAGGCTGAGGTCCAGGAGTCAAGGCACTGCAGCAGGAGCCAACAGTACTGTATCATGAATGCTGTTCCAGCAAATGTTGTGGGTGAACAAAAGCCTTAAATGCTTCTGCAAGTAGGTGGAGATACAGGCTCCTCCCCTACATGGGCAGGATGCCAGTATTTAAAGGAGCTGTGACTGGTTATAGCATTGAGGAGTCATGGAGCTGAGGTGGCTCAGGGCTTTGAAAGGCTTGAGGGGTCCAGTATCCTCCAACATATTTACTTCAAAAGTCATCATTATCAAACTACCATTCTATAAAACACTTACCCGATGGTATATTACTCCACTGAAGCTTCATTTTATGGACCCTTTGAATGACCCTCAGTGTTGGATGGGGTGCAGTCAAACTGACTCTTACTTTCACTGCTGGTGGTCCTGTCTGAGGATCCAAACCTTCTGGGAAATAATCTTGGACAGCATAAGTAAAATCACAGGCCAGGTAGTCCCTTTTTGTCCCAAAATCATTCTGTTGAATTTCAGGGAACATCACTCCATTTCAGTTAAAGAAAGAATTAATTTCAATTTTATTAGTAGCTGCTAAATCCCTTTTAGCAAAATATTGGAAAACCAACAATATTCCTTTGACAAAGCAATAGTTTCCAAAAAATATGGGACTTCCTGACTATGGAAAAGATCTCAGATCAGAGGTCTACAGCTGAAAATCCTTTATTTAAATTAAAATTTTTTAAATGGCTTTTTCGATTATGTTGAAAATCATTCAAAGGTTAAACATTCACTTCCTATACACACACACACACACACACACACACACACAGCTTTTTACTGAGGTCTGTATTGTATTCTACCCTTTTCCTCTGTTGTTAACATTCTTTCTATTGTTATGTAAAGCTGGTTTATATTTGTTTTGTTTTATTTTTGAAAATAAAAAGTTATTATTAAAAGACCTCTGGTGTGGCAGCAGGCTCTGGGGTGGAGGGTTTAGGGTCCAAGTCTGAGTCAGAAGACAGGGCTGTTTCCCAGGGGCGCAGCCTGATTCAGACTCTTGGGGATCCTCATGCACATCAGAGTGTGTTTCTGCAGGTGTTCCAGCTGCCTCCTTTTGCAGTGGTGCCCAACCATCTCCTCTTCTGAAACTTCAGCCTCCTCATCTGACAATGAGGAGTCTGTATGCTGGTCTATGACAGAGCATCTGCTTTGCATGTAGAAGGTGCCATGTTCTCTAACATCTCTAGTTTTAAAAGATCAGGTAGTAAATTATGTGAATGACCTCGAGCTGAGACTCACAGCTAGTCAGACAACATTGACCTTGATAGACTGTCTTCACCCCACTACTTTGGGCCTGAATAAAGCAAACAGCTCTGTCGATGTGTTGGCAGCTCCTCATATTTCTGGCTGAGATCTTCACATATTCATTTATGGTTTCTTCTCTACACTCCTTACCAGTTGCAAACATTAGCCTATTATGTGAACAGAAGGAAAAGGTGCAAAGAAAAGAAAGAATCTTTGCCATATATTTTCAACATTTCTTTCATTTTTGCATCATGTGTCTGACAGCTGGGTAAACATACTGATCAAATGCCACGTTTGAAGTCAGTGTGAAAATACAGTAAAAAGGGCAAAAACTCCAAATGAATTATTAAACAACTATGGCTGCAGTCCTAAATTCACTTACCTTACCAGGAATGGGACTTGCTTGTGGGTCTGAGTGCTTTGGAATCTGGTTGTTAGTCTATCTGGACAGTTTGTAAGCGCTCGGTAAATTTGATCTGAACTAAAGCAATAGATTACAGATGGCTAGGCTGAAGCTATGTTAAATATCAAGGTTTGGATCTTTTAATATAATATCTCTAAGATGGCAATATCTGTATTAAACATTGTGAAGGACTTTCTCATTTTGTGTGTGTGTGGGAAACTGCCATGGTTTTCAAATGCAAATATTGGTAGATTGCTTTGCTCTAGCTAGAGTAATTAAAATGAAGCTTCTTTGCTTTATGTACTTCCTCAGGGTTTTTTTTTGTCTTGCAGCAAATCTAATCTACAACAGCAGGCTTTTAGCTGGGTACCTGTTTATCTGCTGTGCTGTCTGTTCTTTATTTGAAAAACCAGAAAGTATGGAGGCTATAGGACTATTGGTGGATGTCATTGCTTATTAAATTAATTGAATATTTCCTAGCCATTTCTATATAACTAATTTTACAATGCCAATGAGCATTGTCCAAAGTTTGCATTGATGTCTGTGCCACCAACATTTAAGAACCAAAGAAATACGTGATTTTGTCATCTGATTCCAATCAATTACTGTTATACATCCCATAGATTAAATGTATTAAAAGGATGTATGCGTAATATCATGCCCTTTCTGTTTCTAGTTCTCATTCAGATATCATCCAAATTAAGTTAGTACTTCTCTGTCTAATTCCAGATGTATTCCAGCATGGCCTGTTTTCCATACAAATTGAATACTGTATAGTGTGCATTAGCCACGACTGAGAAATGCATAAAAGAATGTCAAAGGTTTCCATTATGAATCAAATAGCTACTGGATAAGATAAATATTCCAGAGAGATGATAGTGGAAATTAAAAAAGAATCTAATGGGACTCATGCAATTAAATTATAAGTTGATAAAGTGACTGCTTCAGCTACTTCTATCCCTCATATATATCATTTATTTTGTTTCATTTTATTACAAGTTGGGGCAAAAAGATTAATAAGGATGTTTTCATAAAAAGAATACTGTGTGCCAAATTTTAATCTGAAGAATCTGTTCCAGAGGGAGTATAAAGGATGGAGAATGTTGTACAAAGGAAGATCAGCAAGGGATAAGCGGTCAGCCGTAAGAACAATGGGAAAACATGGGCAAGTTCAACTGTAATTATAAATCAATGCAAATTTTCTACAATTTTATTAACTAAACTGGCTGTGTTTTAGAAGCTGGAACAACCAAGACAGGCCTTGCTACGACATGTTTAAAGGGACCATATTTTATTAAGAAATACACATCAGATCATACGGCTGCAACAGAAACATAGAATTGGAAGGGAACTCAAGGGTCATCTAGTCCAATCTCCTGCACAACACAGGAAATTCACAGCTACCTAACCCCTGCTCCCCCCAGTGACCCCTTATCTATGCCTAGAGGAAGGCAAAAGATCTTCAGGATCCCCGGCCTCTGTGAACTGGAGGAAAATTCCTTCCATCTGCCTCTGCTTAAAAACTTCCAAAGAAGGAACACCCACCACCTCCCAAGGAAGCCTATTCCACTGAGGAACCACTCTGTCAGGAAGTTCTTACTAAAGTTTAGCCGAAAATTCTTTTGATTTAATTTCAGTCCATTGGTTCTGGTCTGACCTCCTGGGGCAACAGAAAACACCTCTGCTCATTCCTCTATATGACAGGCCTTCAAGTACTTGAAGACGGCTGTCATATCACTTCTCAGACATCTTCTCTCCAGGTTAAACATACCCAGCTCCTTCAGCCTTTCCTCATAGGACTTGGTCTGCAGATCCCTCACCATCTCAGTTGCCCTCCTCTGGATACATTCCAACTTGTCAACATCCTTCTTAAACTTAACCTTCTTTCATTACATTCTCCTTAGTATTCACTGTGGTCAGTCTGCTTACTGCAGAGTTCCTATGATCCACTAGTGGCATCAGTCCATCATTAGAGGTTATTTCTAGTCAAATAGACTGAAGTTAGGTATTACCGTACAAAAAATTCCCAAACCAATTTCTTTTAATAGGAACAACCGAAAC
Organism: Gekko japonicus; assembly: GCF_001447785.1. Taxonomy (NCBI): domain Eukaryota; kingdom Metazoa; phylum Chordata; class Lepidosauria; order Squamata; family Gekkonidae; genus Gekko; species Gekko japonicus. The sequence goes on along the minus strand of NW_015163614.1, from coordinate 985,978 downwards.
ATCACAAGTCACATCATAAGCTTTTGAGTTCCCCAGAACTCTTCATCAGTACAAAACACAAAAACAAAAATAAACAAACAAAGGATGGGGAGGCAACAGAACATAAGAAATTTACTGGCATTCTGTTTCACACAGTGATCAACCAGTTGCCTTGGAGGCCCAATAAGGATCCAAGGCCTTCACCTACTGTTACCTTCTGTTGTAGTCAGATGTTGTATTCAGAGGTTTACTGCCTCTAAAAGGGAAGTTCCTTTTTGTCATCATGGTTAGTAGCCATTGATGGCCCTGTCCTCCATGATCTAATCCCTTTGAAAGAAATCTGTGCTAATAGCCATCACTGCATCCACTGACAGTGAATTCCACAAATAATTACACATGAGTAAAGAAGTACTTCCGTTTGCCTATCCTGAATTTATTGCCTGTCTGTTTTGCTGAATGCATCCCTGAGTTTTACTAGTATGGGAGAGGGGGGAAAAGAGGAAAAAGTTCTCTGTGTACATTTTCTCCCTGTCATGCATATTTTTATATACATGTATAATTGAAAATGTGCTCTAACACTTTCATCATTTTGGTTACCCCCTTCTGCACTTTCCCAAAATCTGCAATATCTTTTTGAGGCATAGAGATAGAACTTTACACAATATTTTAAATGAGGCTGCACCATAGAACTAGGCTGAGGTATTACAGTATTGGCTGATTTATTTCAGTCCCTTTCCCAATAATCCACAACATGGAGTTTGCCTTTTTCCACCACTGTTGCATAGTTTGTTGACATTTTCACTGTTGTCCACTACAACAAATCTCTTTTCCTCTCTATCTCTACTAGTTTAGACCCGATATGCTATTTAAATTTAGGATTTTTTCACTTACTTGTCTTGAATTTTACCATGTTATAATCCATTCACCTAATTTAGAGAGCTCCTACTGGAGTGCTTTAGACTCACCCTTGGTTTTCAGATTGCCGGGTCTCCCGCTGTAGTGGGAGACCTCCCCCTGGCCACCCCTGATGCCAGCCACCACTCAATTGGCCAGCAGGAAAAAAACAAATTAAAAAACAATTGCTGGTGATTTATACCATAGTGTTCCAGGCTGTTCCTAGAGCAGTATGAAGTCATTTCTTGTTTTATCCCAGGAGAAATCTAACACTACCATGATGATTACTATGCACCCCCCATCACTGCTCCCCCAGACTCTTGCTAGTTGCAGATCACTGGCTCATAATCCTAGTCTTCACCACTTCAGTAATTTGGTATTCTCCACAGATTTGACCACTGCACTGCTCACCCCCAGTTGTTCATTTATAAATAAATTAAATAGCACTAGTCCCAGTATCAGTCCTTGTGTGACCCTACTACTCACTCCTCTCCATTGTTAGAACTGTCCCTTTATTCCTACACTGTGCTTCCTGTGGTGTAAACAAGTTTAATCAGAACACTTCAGTAAGGATCTTTGTCAAAATCCTTTGGGAAGCCTATAAAGTCTACCAGATGACAGTTAATTCTCATGCTTACTAACTTTTTGAAATAACTCAAAGAGGTTGATGATGCAGGACTTCCCCTTATAGACGTCATGTTGATTTTCCCTTAAAAGACTTTATTCATAGAAACAGAGAGCTGTAAGGGATCTCAAGGGTCATCTAGACCAACCTCCTGTACAATGCAGGAAATTCATAGTTACCTTCACCCTTGTATAGAAATATTGATTTCTATAACCCCCTGCCTTCCCCTGGAATGTTTTGCTGATACCCTGCTGTGTTGCATTTCCTATTGAAGTCATACGGCCTGCCCATTTGGCCGAAACTTTACAGCCCTGCCATATAACCACCCATTCCTTCATACCCCTAGTGGAAAAGCCAGACTTGATGGAGCCTGGCTTTGCTGCTTCAAGCAACCAGTCATGTACAGAATGAAGTTTTGGGGGTTGGGGGCCATGTGACCGTGAGCGTGGTTTTCCAAACTTCCAACCTATCCTTTCAAAGCTACCATGACAACCCAAAAGTTGGACACACCCTTCCTACTCGTGATTGGCTGATGGCCACTGCTAGTCATGATTAGATTGGGATTTAATTGTCTGATCCCTTGGAAGAGAGCTCTCTCTCTTTCTGTTCTGTTCTGTTCCTGCTATCTCTGCTGCCACCTGAAATGCTGTCCTGCCATGTGGTCTCTGGGAGAGACAAAGAGCTGCTTTGGAGCTGAGCACATGCTTGCAAAGATGGACTTCTTGCTCCAAATCCCTTGGGGCTACTGGATTATTACAATGGACTATTCCGGACTGATAACTGTTCCTGACTTGGTAAATATGAAGCATTATGTTTAGTTAAGGCAAACACTGCTCTAGTCTTTCTTATTTTGGAATCCTTATTAGTCTAACTGCAAAGCTCTGTGCTGAATAAACGTTATTCTTGTTTATAAATAGTGTCTGTTTTGATGTGTAACTGAATCCCAAGCCTAAATCTTGCAGCCTAACTGGCTACATGCTACCATTGAGTATTAAGTGCATCTCTGAGGGGGTGCTAGTGTGTTCTGTCTGGTGGCTATTGTTCTGAAATCCAGAGAGCCTACCTCTCTGGGTTATTGTGTAATGTATTGAGCCAGTGTAGAGTTTTCCCCTCATCCCTGGACTGGCCTGGGGGGCAGAATCTATACAACCCTAGTCCCCCAGTGACCCCTGCTCTATGCCCAGTGGAAGGCAAAAAACCACCAGGATCCAATCTGGCCTGGAGGAAAATTTCTTCCTGACCCAAAAGCCGTGCAAGAAAGGGCCAAGACACCTAAGCACTGGCTCATCCCTTCTCATGATCTGCCTAAATTCACAGAATCAGCATTGCTGTCAAATGGCTACCTAGCTTCTGCTTAAAAGCATCCAAAGAAGGAGAGCCCATCACATCCTGAGGAAGCCTGTTCCACTGAGGAACCACTCTGTCAGGAAGTTCTTCCTAATGTTTATCCAAAACATTCCTTTCCTGCTAATTTACCCAGAGCAGATTTTAGACTAACTGGCACATAGTTTCCTGGATCCCCTCTGGACTACTTTTTAAAAATCAGTGTAACCTGCTCTGCTGATTTCCAGTCCCACATATGGAGGCCAATTTTAGTGACATTTTACATATGCTAAGGACAAGATGTGCAATTTTGGACCATGATAGAGAGGATATAAGTCTGCAGCAAGTAAAATGGAATACAGGATGTGTTGCAGACTACATTGGATTAGGTTGTTCTGGGTGTAAGGTAGGTATGAAGTTGCACCAAAGGACTCTAGGACAAAGACACAAATTATGGGAATACCTCTTTTAGAATTTGTTTAACCTACTTACTTCATGCATATCCTGCCTTTTCTCACAGATAAAAGGGGAAAAGACTAGTGTCACAGGAGTCCCAAATGCCTTATTATAGTTACAGTATGCATTAATGTTGTTGTGGTGACATCACCCACTTTATAATTGTTTAATATATTATTTTGGCAATCTTTGATGGTGTTTTCTACTAGTGGAATTTGTATATTTTTTCTCCCAGATGGCAACCCAAAACTGTTGGAGTATACAAGGTTCATAGTGCACCTACTTGAAGAATATCAGAAGAACAACCTATAGGGGACAGTTGAAGGATTGCTAGTTAGCATAGCTAGATTAGAGATTTCCCACAATTTCAGATTGTGTCTTTCCTGTCTCCTGTTTGGCTCTTTGGAGACTTCCTGCTCCAACTGAGCCTGCCTCCCTCCCTTCTTGTCCCTCCCAGCAGTTAGTCAGGTAGTTAAGTCTCTCTCCCTCTCCTCTGTTCTCTCAGAGTTTATTTCTTCTTTAATAAACTGAGTTATTTTCTTTAAACAGTTGGTGCTCCGTTCCTCTGCATGTTTAAACCCTGCCAACAAAAGCAATTTATATCATTCTTCTTTCCTTCATTTTATCCTCCCAACAACCATGTGTGTTAAGTTAGACTGGGAGTGTGTGACTGGCCCAAGGCTCATGGCTAGCCAACAGACTTCCATGGCAAAGGAGGGATTCCACCCTGGGTTTCCCAGACCTTAGTCTAGCAGTCTAACAGCTGTACCGCACTGGCCAGATCTTACTCAAATGTCTTATAGTCATATAAGCAAATATTTTATATTTTCAAAGGGAGAACTGTCTTTTCCAGTTCTTTTGTCTGAGTAGTCATTGGTGAATTTTAAAACCTTTCCTTCATACAGATTACCTAACTGGGAGAACCTCTTGGCCAGTTATAACATCTTACTGGGTACAGATCAAGATGAGTAGCCATGTCAGTCTGCCTGTAGCAGTAGGAAAGACCAAGAGACTAGTAGCACCTTAAAGACTAACAAAATTCATGGCAGGGTATGAGCTTTTGTGAGTCACTGAAAAAGTGAGTCTTTAAGGTGCTACTGGACTCTTCCTCTCATCTTACTGGGTGTTTGCTTTTCCCTTTCCATTTCAGGTATTATAGAACCTGGCCATGGTTAGAGGCACAGGCTGTTGGGCACTAGCCATTGAATGAATCCTGGACCAGCCCAAGACACAGTTTGGTCTTTTGTTGTTTTTTTGGTGGCTGGTTTATTTATTTTGGGTTTTTTGCTTGTTGTAAGCTACTTTGGATGCCTTTGGTGAGAAAATGAAACAAATATTTAAATATGCAAATAATATATTACCTGATAAGTAATCTTAAATGGCACAGTCTCAGTCAGTCTATGCCATGTATTTATTCTAAATGTTGTTGTTTGGCTCTAAAGCACAGGTTTTTAATTTTAGATGGCCTTGGATGATACTGAGAGTTATTAACTATTTTGCTAAAAGTATTATCCAGAGCTGGAAATATCAATACATTGATGCTTGTGTTAATCTAGTGGCCTAAGGAAGGTGGCTGTTATCAACAGCCAGGCATACCCTTAAAAAGTGGCATATTACCTGGTGTCAGTTACAAGCTATCAAGATTCATTGCAGAATGTGAAAAGTTGCACTGAGATTTGGACTCCTGCTGTGAATACATATGAAGTCATAAATAAGTCTCTCCTGATGGTAGTTGTTGTCTAATGTGTCAGAAAGGTGATCAACTGCCCCAGGGAAGTGTGACAAGGGTGTCTGCACAGCTACGTGAGGTCTTACTTAGCAGCAGGTGCAGAATGTCATTAGAGGCATACCATGTGGCACGTATTTTCTTTTCCCATATTCTGTCCTTCTGTGCGGCTTCTGTTCATTCCACAGGAAGCCAGGCAGCCAGCATGTACTAAATATTGCAATGCAGCCCTTATTTGGCTTCAGTAAAAAGTGAGGGCTGGGCTAAAGTTGCATAAAGGAAAAGGAAATGGTTTCCCAGTGTTCCGATATCATATTGCACAGTATAATCTGACTTCTTTAGGTCATGGCTAGGTGTTTTCTTTCACTGAAATGAGGGTTTGCTATCACGGGATGAAACCTCCAAGGCCCTCAATGACAACACTAGTCAGAAAGGACCATCCTTCATCCAGCCCTGTACTCCACAATGTTGCTACACAGTATTCTTAGAAATGAGGAGGTAAAGTCCTTCCTTCCCCCCCCCCCCAATATCCTTGTGAAGGCTGTGAGTGCCATTAGCCATGAGCTGAGCTACCTCTGGAGTCACCTGGCAGCAACGATTCCCCTCACCTCCTTGCCAGCTTATCACAGCCAGGATTTCGAATGAGCATCATCATTATGCAGTCACTGCAGCCATATTCTAAAAAGATTTGAAAAAATAATATTAATCTGCCTGACTGGTATCTTCTAAGTGTAAGTATTGTTGCCCATTGGTCAAAATGACCTCTCCTTAAAGGTAAAGGTTCCCTTGCTCGAAAGCCAGTCGAATCTGACTCTAGGGAGGTTTAATATGCAGAAATGGGCAGTTGAAGCATTTTATGGAGTGGCACTAAATAACAGATACCTGATAGTTGAGGCAAATCAAGCTCATATTAAAGGGACTGCTAGAGGGACTGGTGTTCAAGTAGGTAACCCTAAGTGTAATCAACACCTTAACAGTACGTGTCAAGAAAAGTCTTCCATTTGAGGTGAGGTACATTGAAAAATCTCCCTATGCACAACAGAAGCTTCAACTGTCCAGACTGCAGTTTCTACATGACATTTTATTTTGTATAAATCCATATCCCCCTTATCGATATTGAGTGCATTTTGTTTCTCTTCTTTGCTAATTTTCCTTTTATTCCAAGGTACCGTAGAAAAATAGCTAAGAAATGGTCCTTGACCTTCTCCCTCATAAGCATCCTAATTAATGATTAAAAATGACTGTACACTTTCTGTTCTGGTGCTGAGGGAGCTCTGACAATTTTTAGCTACCTTTCCCCCTAGATACAAGAACCTCCTAATTAGATTTCTGTATGAATGGATGACTGATTCTTGTTAGGTGTGCAGTTTGCAAACTGGCCTGTCAAATGCAAAGAGCAAGGGATTGTTTGGCATTGTTTATTTATCTAGAGCCTATCTTTGCTTTATTTTTCTTTCCAGATACAACCTTTCACCATTGGATCAGCCCCAAATTAGAATTCTGGCAGACCATTTTTTCAGCCTCTAACTCTTCTCATTCAATCATTTATCTTAACGTACATATTCCCAAAGAAAGAGGCTGCTGGGATCATCGGTTGAAGAATACTACAGTTAAAACCTCGAGTGGTTTAATTTAACACATTCACCTGATATTTGTATATGCAAATTGTCTTACATATTTTGACGCTCCCCTTTTTTCTGCCTCACTGACAAATGGCTGACACAGAGCCTGAACTAGGAGCCTATAAAAATGGAGGCTTCCTGCTCTTCAGGCAGTAGCCAGGAGTCAGCAGGGAGCTCAGAGATACTCATGACCTATGAGGAAAGAAGCTCTCAGGTATGATACTGCTTTCATTTCTCCAGCACCGTGTCAGAGCCCAAGAGGCAAGTGGCCACAAAGACAGTAAACAGCTTATACTGGTCCACAAAGATGGGATCAAATGGAATTCAGAAGGTATGGAGGTATGACATAACATTCTCTGCCTACAGATGCTTAAAGGGAGAATCAACCGCAAAGAGAGTGACCAAGCACCTACTCTCAGAAGGGGTCAATAGCTTAGGTGCCTGGCAGGCTTCTAACAGGGTCAGGTTGTGTTGTCTGGGGTAATCCCAGGTGGGGATCACAACAGCTTGTCTTCACATGGAAACATATTTTTATGAACTCAGTGAGCATTCAACCAATTCAACACCTTGAGACATTTGTGTGATAAGACAGCAACTACTTATTAATACTAGAGCTCTTGTAATGCCCTACTGGTAGGCACTTGACCATGAAGTTCATAGAATCCAAGAACTAAACAACTGTGGTAAGACTGCTTGAATTTACTATCAAATAATTAAGGCTCCCTGAAAGATCTGGGCTTTCTAATAAAGCAGTTTATTTTGCTCTGCAGAAATAAGGAACAGGGAAAAGATTTAAAACAGGCGAACTGAAAAGAAAACCAGTTTCTAGTCATCTTTTCTGTACATCTTATTTTTCAAAGATACTGTCTTAAAATGCAAGCATCTTTGATCTAAGACAGTACACAAATTCTCTATCATTAGGCAGATCAATTTTTCATGGTTGAAGACTGTGAGTAAGAGGGGCAGGGGGAGTTATCCAATCACTTCTTAGGAGAGAGAGAATTTCCCCCACCTTAAATTGAGATGATCTAATGGCAGAAGATTTTTTCCCATCATCAGGTTGGAGAAGCAAGGCCCACTTATGTAGGGAGGGAAGGGTGGGTATGAAAAGCACGGACCCTCTGAACTGTTGTATTTTATAGGTCACAGCCTCCTATTGGACAGTGCTATCTAAATGAGGCTGTTCAGTGGAATTCTAAAGTACAGAACAAAGTGTGACATGCCTGCTTCCTGTGTCAGAAAGGAACATTTAAGAAAGCAAAGACAACCTAGACAAATGGGCTTCAGTTGTCTAAGGAGGAAGCTTCAATTACCTAAGTTAATTAAGACATCTGCTCGAAGGCTTGGGGTTTAGGTTTTGTTCATATATTAGCACACATGCTGTATAGTAAGAACAAGCTAGACTTTTTTTGACTCAGAGCAGTGGTTTAAATTCATGACAGCAAACAGATAATAATGGCTATTAAAGAAATGCATCCCATAATGAAGACCATTCTGTTCATCACACTTAGATGGGATGAAGCACTACGCCATAAAGTAATGCTGTTGAAAAAGGCAGTAAGATACAGTAATGCATATTCTGCTTCAGTGAGTTTGCTGTCATGTAACCTTGTGCTTAAAAGACATCTAAGCTGTGGGTGGTCAACTGGTAGCCCATGGAATAGAGCTGGCTTATAAAACAAAAGAAGACTCAATCCCTGGCATCTCCAGTTAAGAAGAAGAAGAAGAAGAGAAGAGATTGGATTTATACCCCGCCCTTCACTTGGAGTCTCAGAGCGGCTTACAAACTCCTTTCCCTTCCCCTCCCCACAACAGACACCCTGTGAGGTGGGTGGGGCTGAGAGAACTCTGACACAAACTGCTCTTTTTCAAGGACAGTTGTGCCAGAGCTTGTGACTGACCCAAGGTCACATCAGCAGGTGCAAGTGGAGGAGGAGTGGGGAATCAAACCCTGTTCTCCCAGATTAGAGTCCGCACACTTAACTACTACACCAAACTGGCTGTTGTTAGTGTTCTCCCACAGTTCTCACACTACCAAAGTTTAATTAAAGTATTCATTAAAAAAACACCCACATTTTCTCTCATAAGGAAAAGTTTTCAAAAGGTGTGAAGGTAGGAGAAACTCCATATACTGAAATATGGTTTGATCAGTGGTGCAGTGAGGGATAGACTTTGGAGAAAGTCCAGGCCCTAACCCATTTGAAACAGGGGGGGCACCAGGCTAAACTAACTTTGTGGAAAGGGAGGGGGTTTGCAGCTGCTTCTTCAGCAGTGATGTTGTATCCAGTATAACTCCTAAGGTTTTGAGAGAGTGAGTGAGGGTCAGGTGAACCCTATTGAAGGTGCGAAGCCGAATTCCTTCAAGATCTCTGCCTTCCCAAACAGTATTACCTCTGTCATCAGGATTTACAGTTGAAAGGCAGCAATTCCAGACCAGCATATTGATGGCAGCCAATTCCAAAATTATGAATGATTAACTCTAAGGATTTTACACAGAGAATGACTAGAATGGGGAAATGTCTGTGGTGTGTGAAACTGTTCTTTGATGGCAAACTTTAGAGTCCAGTCTGTGAGGAATGATTTGAACCAGTCCTGAGCACATCCCCTGACACCTACTTCTGTCTCCAAACACCTCAACGAGATGGCACGGTCCACTGTTTCAAAAGCTGCAGTAGGAGCAACTTTGTCTATATTCAGATGGAGGTCATCAACCAAAGCCACCAGGGCTGTTTCCCGTAGCCTGTCCCGAAGCCGGAATGAAAAGGACCCACAGTACAATTGTCCAAGAAGACATGGAGTTGGTCAGCTACTGCTGTGTCAATCACTTCGCCCAGGGTAGATGAAAAGATTGGGTTATAATTGGCCATATCATGTTTCTGTTGGAAATGGTTTTTAAAGTCATGGATGGATAAGTGTCTCTTTGAGTGTTCAAGGGAAGATTCCCTGTGTTAGAAACTGATTTATGAGGGACACCAAGGGCTTGCTAATGTGGTCGTGATACGGTTTTAGCAGCCAGGATGGGTTGCTTCACAGATCCCAGGATCCTGCCAACATCCATCATGGTAATTGGGTCCAAATGGTCCATAAACAGACCAGATAATTTATATATGTTTCTTCTGACTGATCTATGTTAGACCAAAATTCACAATATTTTATTAGCAAAACACTTTGCAAAAGTATCACAGGTAGTTATTTCCAGAGGGTAGCCGTGTTGGTCTGCAGTAGAACAGTTAGATTTGATTCTGGTGGCACCTTAGAGACCAACAAGATTTTCAGAGTATAAACCTGAAAGCTTATGCTCTGACTATCTTGTGGGTCTCTAAGGTGCTACTGGTCTTGAATATAACAAATTGTTTGTTCCTGAATCACTGAAGGCTTGTATTTAGGAGTTCACAGATGCCAAGATTCCTTAGACAATTGGGATGGTTGTGAATTAGCTGATGCAATGGTAGCATAGAAGTAACATTTCTTTGTTACCAGCACTTCGTAGGCCTTCCAATGGGTTCTATAGCCCATTCAATCAGATTCAGTGCGAGTTTTCTGCCAGAGCCATTCTAGATGTCTACCAGCTCTCTTCCAGTCACCCAGCTCTATGGTAAACCAGGGATCTGGATTCTGTCACAAGGGTGGAAGAAGTCAACAAGAACCAATCTTGTTGATAGCTTTGAGGAGCTTTGTATTCCAAGCTTCCACTTCAGCTAGGGTTGCCAAATGATTTTTACCTGATGGCGGGGGGCTCCCGGCTGGCGATCCCGCGCGCGCACCGCATGCACATCACCCGGATGTGACGTCATGATGCCAGGCACACTGGGGGCGGGGCCACAGCCATTTGAGGGGAAAACTCTATGTTTTCCCCTCAAATGGCTGTGGCCCCGCCCCCAGCATGCCCGGCGTCATGACATCACATCTGGGTGACGTGGACGCCGGGGTGGGGTTTCCCCCAGGGGCCAATTCCGCGGGGGTGGAAATCGGACCTCCAAAGCGGGTGAAAATCCGCCCCCCAGGGGGATTTGGCAGCCCTAACTTCAGCCTCAAAGCCTAAAATCCTAAAATCCCCCAGAGAGTTCTAGAATCTAGTAAGACCCTTGAGCCTCCATGAGTGGACCGGTTTAACTGGACCTCCTTCCCTCCTGTGCATTGGGTCACATTCACCTTTGTCTTGAATAAGCAGTGGTAACGGGACTTCCTTCTGAGTAGGGCTGAGAATTGCTCGTACCACAGGCCATTGTTCGTACCACTGCAGGCTGTTCTTGTGTAGCTGCTGACTTTGGAATCCTCCAAATGGTTATGGAGATTACAAGCTATGGTTTGGTCTCTGGCATTCTGCAGTTTTTCTGAAATTAGGGCAACATTATCAGAGAATGACTTCCTGTGGTGGCAGTACTGGTTTGGTTTAAATACAAATACTTCAACTTGACTGTGTTATAGACTAGGTGGTCTATTTCCTCAATGTATCGTAATATAAGTCTTTTGGAATGACAGAGTGATCTGATCAGTTTTAAATCTCACCTGTGACAGTTTCTGTTCAGATATCTGTTATACAAAACCCTTATCTTGGCAGAATCAGATGGGTCCCATCATTTTTTATGTAAAATGTTGTTGCATGGAATTGCTTTTCTTGACATTGGGTAAAAATGGAATATTTACGCAAGCCTGTTTTGTGAAGCAACATCTGCTGCTTGCTTTCTAGGACCCTATTCTTATAAACATCTTTACAGAGCTGCACAAGGAGGTGAATTGAAGTTTAAACTCATTTCTTTTAAGACAGAACAGAGCAAACCACAGTAAAGGAGGATACTTGTAGCATATATCCCCCCTGAAAATAATGTTGAAGGGTGCTTTCAAACGGAAATAGCTTGAACCATTCCTTAAATGTGGATGTTAAGCAGATCCATTTAAGCAAGAACAGTTATACAATCTGTTACTGAGCCTGAAACAATTTTAAATAGTATTGCTGGCTCAGAAGGTTATGAAATAATGCAAGTACCAAATATTGACAACAGAGTGAGAACAAAATAGGCCCAGTGGGCAAGGCACAACATTTGGTGTTTAAGTTCTGTCACTGTGACCTCCATGAATTTTATGACATCCAAACCTTACATTTTACCAGTGCTGGGTTTTCTTTGATCTGGAGATAGTGTCCATCATTCATAACTTTCAAATGAGCTGGAAAAAGTGGAGCTTCCTCAGAAAATGCTCCACAGCAATGTCTGCACTCCTTCCAGAATCTGTGTGCCTTAGACTCAGTTCAACAGGCCAAATTAATTCACCTGAAAAGAAATTGGGTCAACTGGATATTGACTGAAATGCACTCATGATAAAGTAATTGTTTGGTTGCTTTAATCTGACTGCTTTTATTCTTAACTTGCCTTCCCTTTATCAGCCATTGGCAGGTTTATGAACATGTGGCAAATGTGGCTTGCATCCTATTTCAGTTCCAGCTTAATGAATTGGTTCAATGAAGCAAATGTGATGGCAGGGATTCACATTATTTATTGCTCGTCCACCTAGTCATGTCTCAAACATCAGTGGATTGCAAAGGTGGGTTGCAGAGAATATCTCAGCCCCTGCCAATGAGCACTACTGAAGGAGGAGGACAGGATGGTGTTTTGACCAGAAGGCACCATACAGGCAAATAGTAAATGTATGCTGCTAAGGTGCTGTAACGATGACCCTGATAGCTCCTCTCCCTTCACTGGCACTCAGTGGTGGAGGCTGGGATATCACTTGTAACTAGAGGTGGGCACGAACCTAAAAACGTGGTTTGGGGTAGTTCCCAAACCAAACCCCAAATCAAGCCAAAAATACCCGAAACTGAACCAGCCAGTTCGGATCCCCCTTTCTCCCAGCTATGGCAAGCCGGGGGGGGGGGATCATCTGGGAAGTGTTATACAAATTAATATCCAGTCAAAAAATAGAAGATTGAAGTCATGTAAATTCCTGGAAGTCAAAACTGTCAATCCAGGAACTCCAACCAGAGAACCTGCCAAGGCTACAGTCTCACTTAAAGAGAGTAAATGAGCATGAGGATCACAATTCTCATCTAAGTGTACAAGGCCTTGTTTCTCTCTGGCAATGTTGTAATGTCTCATCCAGTGTACTAAAAGAGGCATAAGCCCACCAAAGCTACAAGGTCCACCATCAGCATAAGATGGAATATAAGAATAAGCCACTCATCCACAAAGAAGAAACCATCCAGTGGGCAAAATAGAATGCCATGCCACAGCTGGGGAATTATAAGTCTCATTGCAATGTAAATCTGTATTGGATACATTAAAACAATGTTCCTGACACCCTGAAAAAGTAAAACACACTTGGGCAGGGATCACATGTATAAGCTGAACAGTAAGTGTGTTCTCATCCAGGGTAGGTGTAAAATTCCCCCAAGAGTAAATGGAACTGTGGATAGTATTCTCTCGTAAATACTTAAAAGTAGTAGGAACCCCCCATAAACATGAAGTAAAAACATATTTGGCGTTCAGACTGTTATGAAGGCAAAAGGCCGGAAACTTCAGAGAGTATGCCAAATTTAACCAAACATTGTGTGAGTAATCCCATTCAAATGAATATGAGTGTACCTGGAGAACAAAAACATTAGAAAAGGAAAACAAAAGGAATCTAAGATAAGTCCATTCCATCTTTCCAATTCACATCAGGATTACACCAAGTAGATAAGTCAGGATAGCTTCAAAAATTAATTGGTGACCTATCAGGTCTCAGGACACCTCTGGGAGTTAGATACTGGGCATACCAACAGTAAAAACACTCATATCCTCGATCACCCCGCCAATCCTGTCCATGTGTAGTACTGATGTTTAGAAAAGTTTCTGTTTCCCAATTAGTGGGATAAAAATCAAAAATATCCCAAGGAGCTTCTTCACAAACAGAATAAGGATTAAGAGATTCCCTCACCTCTATTTTCCAAGTTCCCTTATAGCTCTCCCAATCACCATAACCATGGAGTAATAAGATACATTTTACCCTAAAATTCCAACAATCAACAGGGTAATGTTTGTAATGTCAAGTGCACTCCGTTCCAGTTATGTATCAAACTCCACTCACACTTAGCATGTGGACATACAACAACAGTACATAAAAGCTCTTCCCAAATAATCCGAGCACCTGGTCTCCAAACCTTGATCCAAAAAAAATAGGAAACGCTCCTCCCCTGTCAGGTTAACCTCATTTTGAGGGGAAGCAAGTGTCCCTGCCTGAGCAGCCTCCATTTTAATTACTGTTGTGCTTCGAAGGACCCTTGGGGCTTACAAATGTCAAAAGGACAGGAAGATGGAAATAAATGATTTTAAAAGAAAACCGGAAGATCTATAGGAATAAACCAAAGTCCTTCCCTCACCCACCAGCCCCAAAGATAGTTATATCTTGCTTCATCCCCGTCAAAATGATAGAAAAGACGAATTACGCCACTATCATATCTCACATAGTAACTAGTGACTATTGGGAGGTGTTGAATAGCATCATCAATCAATCGAGAAAACCTCCGTCTCGCATGCAAACAAAATTCACTCCACCAAAAAGGATGCCAATCTCCTCCCCCGCCCAAAGTCAAATAAAGATAAATAAGAAGAGAATAAGGAAAATGAGTTCGAATTAAGGGTGCTGAAACAGAGCTTGGAGACCGTCGAAAGGTTCTGCGCTCCAGGTTTTTTCTCTATCTGGTTCTTGGGACCCCTCAATGGAGTGACGACTGCCTTCAGGCTCTTGCACGTGGCCCTCACCAGCAGCTAGGACACTGGCTGTCCCGTTGTCATCTGATGATGGTCCTTCTTCACCCTCCGCCCCGTCAGGACCACCTGGCACCTCGTCTGGATCAGGAACCCATTTTACCCTGGTATGATGCACCCGTCAGGAGCCGTAGTTTTCACAGCACTATCCAAGATCAGGAGCACATGTACTGGACCCTTCCACCGTGGCTTCAAAATGATGAGTAATTCGGGCATTTAACCCATCCACTTCACTTCAAAGGGAGGGAGCGAAACTGATGGGTTAAATGGCTTGCAGCCATTTAAATCTAATAGCTGATGGGCAGACCCACCCTACCTCATACCCCAAGTGACCTCATACCCCAAGATAATTATAGGGGTGAACTTGTGTGTAGTGTAGAATGTAAATTCAGGGACAGGGTTGAACTAGGATTTAAGGTCTAGTGCAGAAAGGACCCTTGTCTATCAGGTTGGAATTTGAACATGTATGCTGATTGGATTGTATGTATTGCACAGTGGATTATTTACTTCCAAGAATGCACACATAGGATGTGATAATTTTTAATTGTTTTATAATTATTAATTTCTTCTACTTAGTAACCCTTATCACATTGTTTTTCTCGTAGTTGACTCTTTTACACACTGTGATTCCTCACAACTGTTTAGGTTTAAATGGCTGCAAGCCATTTCAGCTTAACAGCAGGGCAAGTGTGTTCGCTGCTAGGCTGAAATGGCCTAGCACTTGGAAGCAGGGGAAAGTGAAATGGACCACTGAAATGACTTGCAGCCATTTCAACCTAACACTGTACTGGTGCACCCACTTCCAAGTGAAACAGATCGCTGAAATGGCTGGCAGCTATTTCAGCTTAACTGCAGATGGGCAAACCACAGGTGGGCCCACGCTGCTCAGCTGTTAGGTTTAAATGGTCCAAACAGCCAAACTGGGTAAAAGTCCGGTAAATGTTTGGGGAAGCTGCCTTCTCTGAATATTGGTTTGGGGGCTCCGAACTGGGCCAAGTTCATGATGAGCTTTGGCTTGTGAACTGGTTTGTGCCCATCCCTACTTGTAACCTACTCTGCAAGCCACGGCTGGTCTTAGGTGAGAAATGATGACAGCTGAAGAACACCTTCTCAGCTACCTTACCTCTCTGAAGTCCAGTGCTTTCAGCATCTTTCTTCCAGTCCAGCTATAACAGCAGAGGTGAGCTGGGCTGGAAGAAAAGTACTGAAAACAAAAGAGCACAGCAAGGGAAGATGCCAGAAGGTTTAACTACCCTCACCCACAAGTTCCATTTTGCTAGCAATAGATGGCTCCTGATTTTAACATTTGCTGTAGACATGTGCACACATGTATGCAAAAATGGATTGTCTTGTCACATCTAGCTTGGCTCTAAAAGCTAGGTAAAGTAACTGAAAAAACCCCAAGATTGGATGTTAATGGCTGGTACATTTCTGATCAATAAAAATGAAAAAGGTAAAATCTAACCCAAATAGTAGCAAGCTGTGTATCATAATAAATAAAGTGATTAGGCATGACTGCAGTTAATTGGTTAATTAGCTGATAGTGTGATTGATTAATTTAAATATAGTAACTTGACTTTGGAAGACAGAATAGAAAAGAAACTTTGAGGTATGTTGGGTGACCCTGGGATAACAATATTCCCAGTCTTTTCTTATCCAAGAAAGACTGACATTGGTGCCTTTCCTATATACATTTGTACTTCTCAACTCCCTACTTTTCTCTGAAGGGGGTTTACATCTGGGGAGATGAGAATTAAAAGAAAAAATGTTAGCCAATGACGTATGACCCAAGAAATAATTCCCTGTCCAAGACCTTTCTGTACTTCCAGAGTGACTCTTTTCCCTGCCCAAGGGTCTTGCTATGCCTCCTACTTGCAAAATGAATAAAATTCTTTCTGAGCATGATAATCTAATCATGACATTGCAGTATGAGAGCCTGAAGAAAAATGTAGCCTATTTGATTTTAGCATTAGTATAGCTTTGTCAATCAATTTTGTACTATTAGGGATAAAGTGATAGTAATGATGACCATGAGCATGGATGGATTAAAAAGGGGTTAGAAAAATTCATGGAGGAGCCGTCCCTCAATGGCTATTAGCCATTATGACAAAAAGAAACTTCCATATTCGGAGGCAGCAGACCAGCATCAGGGGAAGGCCTTGACCTCTATGCCCTGTTAGTTGGTTCTCTAAGGGAATTGATTGGCCACTGCATGGAATGGGTTGCTGGATTATATGAACCACTGGTCTGATCTAGCATAGCTCTTCTTATGTTCTCATTTTTTATTTACTTAGTTTATACTTTGCCTTTCTCCCCAATGGGGACCCAAAGTGGTTTGCATCATTCTTTTCGTCTCCATTTTATCATCACAACAACCCTGTGAGATAGGTTGGGCTGGGCATTCATGACTGGTTCAAGGTCACCCAGGAAGCTTCCATGATACAACAGGGATCTCCCAAATCCTAGTCTAACACTCTAATCACCACACCACACATATGGACCTCATTTCTACATGATTTCTAAAGCATAAGTAGCAAATCACTTCCTCTAACAAAAAATGAGGATTTTTTTTGCAATTGCTGTATACCACTAAATTAATTATTCAAATGCTGCTCCTGAGGCCCATAAAGCTGGGAACTGTGAAATGCCTGATGAACCAAATGGGAACTACTATGGATGTGAATTATTTGTTTATTTACAGCATTTGCCATAGAAGTATTAATAATGTACATATCCATCAAATCCGCTATTGACCTCCCACAGCATGTACATTAGAATTTAAAATGCATTTGAGATTCTTGCTTTCCCTGCCTGTATAGCAAATCTCACTAAAGAGTACATCACTTTTAAATCTGGCAGCCATATTTTTCATAAACGTTAATAACCTTATTAAAGGTTGAATTCATGGAACTAATACATTATTCGTGAGGCCAGCCATTTTCTTCTTTCCTTACAAAACCAAAAGTATATCAATTAAAATGAAACACGTCTTTCACAATCTTAACTTGGATTGGATTGTGATCCAAAACGCGAGATCATAAATGATAGGTGGAATAAAAAATAAATATTTAAAAATATTTAATTTGTTAGAATTCTGTGCAAGCTATTTTAGCTATTTTGGAATTTACCAAATATTTGATGATTGATACTGCAGGGCCTGTTTGGGTGTTTGCTTAGTATATCAAACAGTAGAAGCATCCAGGTAAGTTGCAGAGCTCCCCCCGGCCCCCAGTCCAAAATAGTCCAGTGGCACCTTTAAGGCCAAGTTTTATTCAGGTACAAGCTCTCGCTCCTCTGAGAGGACAGATCTGCATGTTCCCCCACCCCCAGTAGCTAGCAATCCAAAACAGTCCAGTGGAGCCTGAGCGGTGGGTGTTGCCTTCTGACACACTTCTGGTGATGTCAGGGGGTGTGGCATATGCAAAGAAGTTATGCTAATGAGTTATGCTAATGAGCTCCTGCACCTCTTTTTCTATGAAATGACCCCTGGTAATTTCAAAAGGGAAATAAAAAGAGGGCTCCTGCTTTTCCATAACAAGTTTTAAGTCCCATTGATTTCATTGTTTTCAATGGGACAATTAAGAATTAACCTAAGTTATTTTTCTCCATTGGAAATCAATGAGACATAAAAGTGCTTGGTTGGATGACATCCATAATTTTGACATGTTAAGACATTTAAAATAGAAGATGCTTAATACCATCTCTGATATTTCTTTGAATCATTTTTATACAGTGGGCTGCTGTTATTTTTAGAAAACTTGTTCCAGAATTCAGAGGCTTGTAAAGTCCCTGACTCCATGACTGCAGCTGGATGATTGGTATGCGTAGCCCACTCCTTTGAAGGAATTCAGAGTATGGTCAATCCCTTGAGCATTTTACCTCTTCAGCTTCCTCTGGCTGCTTCTGATTAATTGTTAGACTGAATATGCTTGAACTGAGTCATTAATTATGTCTAAAAGGGAATAATTCTGGAATGCTTTCTATAGTGAGATGATATTGCTTGCATTATTAATTACTTTCTCTACTGGCTGTCACATGCATACAAATACTATAGGACATTTCCCCCATTTTGGAACTTAGAAAATAGGCTTTTTTGGTGTGTGTGTGAGAGAGCGAGAGAGTGAGTGAGTGAAAACCAGTAGTTAAAAATCTTGTGCACTGATCTGTGTTGTATAAATGTTGTATGAATAAATGTTGTATATATATATTTAAATTACTCATTGAATTGCAGGTAGAGATGGGCATGAACTGGCTCATGAACTAAAGTCCATGATGAATTTTGGCTGGTTCGTGGTTTGTGAAGTGAAGTTCATGGAATGTCAACAAGCATGAATTTTCCATGAACTTTCAAGCTGTTCATGGACGTTTGTGCCAGTTTGTGAATGGATACATTACCAAACAGACTGCCTCCACTCAAAATAAAATGTTCACCAAACTTCAAATTAATGGGAGGGGCAATTATCCAGCCTTGGAAACACTCTTGTCAGTTCCAAATGAGTTTCCTCCCTCCTCTCTGCTTTTTGTACACTCACTTGGAATTTGAAAATGGTCCACAGTGATGCAGAACTTGAGAGGGACCCCCTCTCTACCCAATAGGATACTTCCTCATGTGATAATTCTGACCACAAACCAGCATCTGTTACAGTAGATCTATGTTTGGCATTATCTTTATCTGCATCTGGAACACCTTGGACTTGGCCTGTCTTACCAGGTGTGAACTGCAAAATCTGACTATTTACATTATTTTCTTGTGGCTCTTTAGCCTCTCCCTGTCCAGTAAGTGACTCTTGGATTAATTCTATATTTTCAGTTTGAGCCAGCATCATGGCTGCTTCCTCATAATCAGCTTGCTGTTCCACATCCTGCTTCGCTGTTTCTCTTTCAGGGAGGTTTTTGTCCGGTTGCATGCTAGTAGTTGGCTCAGGCTGGATAGCTTCACTGCTGGCTCTTGTTGCTTCAGTGAGTGGTTGATGCATGAAAGCAATGATTGGTCTTAACTTCATCACCATAGCATTTTCAAGTCTCTGTCTCTTGCGCTTGCTAGCACCATTTTCAAATCTTTTACTCATGCTCAGATTAGAATCTAAAAATGAAAAATAAAATTAATCTTCAACTGGATAAGCACATGGATCAGAGGTCCATCAGTGGCTATTGGCACAAGGTATAGATGGTTGCTGCTGAAGGGTTATAGAATTCAGTTTTCTACTGTGGCAAAACGGGCGCCCACACTCAGCCCTGGGGTACTGAGTAACTGGTTTGTGGCTCATGAGACCCGCTTCTCCTTCCCACCTCCTTGGTGGGCTTCTGTCACTCTTCAGTAGCTGCCACCACTCACTGACTTCCATATGCCTTTCTTGATGGGCAGTGAGACCCCTCTGGCTGACTCCTGGGGTTTGGAGATGAAAACCCCTAACTTTGGGTTTCCCCTGGGGGGTTGGCCCCTTCCCATTTTTGGGCTTTCTTCCCCCCCCCCCAGGGCCCTTCGTAAGGCACTGGTAGTGGGGAGAGTGGGGGAGACTCCATGGTCAGAGCAGCAGACTGGGGGTTTAAACAAAAAACAAAGATGTTATTATTTAGAAGTAACAGGATTTTAAACACAAAGAGGCACTTTAAATCAAACACAGAAAGGAAAACACCCCTGGGCACAAATAAAATAAGACAAAACGCAGTTCCTCTGTCCCTGAACTGATCACTATACTTATTTTCCCTCGGGATGAGGTTCAGTTACCAACCTGTAGCCTGGCCTCCTGCCTTCTACAGGTAGTTCTGGATCCCCCCGAGGATCCCTTCCCACTGCTGCCTTCCCTGATCCCCAAGGCCTCTCTCTGCCTGTGGGCAATCTGCAGCAATAGCCTCCTGGCCTCTCTGAGGGTTGCAGGATGACTCCCCCCTCCCAGGCTGGCTGGAGCATTTATATCTTCTGACTCCGCTCCTTGGCTTTCCCGCACTTTTTGTCCATAGAGGCATCTGGGATTTGTAGGCCTACCCTGGAGTTTTGCCCTACTTCCCAG